>NC_135312.1:59391701-59696043 GCF_048772815.1 Callospermophilus lateralis | reverse complement strand
TCTTAAGCACTCGACACTCAATAACTACACCAGGTAAGTACTGATGTTATCCCTACCTTACAGTGAGGACCTGGTAACTTACCCAACAGAGCAGGGATTGGAACCTAGAGCCTGCCCTGTTTTCATACACCACATTGCCTCCCCAGAATACACAGAAACACTGGCAGGCTGGCAGGCTGCAATCCACCTGCCAATCACTCACCAGTCAAAGCACTTTGTCCTAATTCTTATTATCCTATTCTGATTGGTCAATGAAAGAGTTGTACTTTTGATCAATTGACATGTTTTTAAGAACATGATGAATTTGTCAACATTCTAAAACCCCATGTGGAAAATTTGAGCTATAAAGGCAAATTTATATATATGGCAAATATTTATATATATTCATAGTTGAGCACAATACCTTTATTTTTATTTATTTATTTTTATGTGGTGCTGAGGATCGAACCCAGCACCTCCCACATGCAAGACTAATGCCATGCTGCTGAGCCATAACCCCACCCCAGCAAAATAGGGCAAATTTAAAGCACTTTAGATATTTTTTCCTTGGTGTTATATAATTAACAATTTACAGACATGATGTGAAATAAAACTTTAGCAAGTGAAGTTTCATCCCACATTCAATTCCATCAAAATCCTGTCATTTCTATCTGCAAAATAAATCTAGGGCCTGATCCATTTTGACCACTTTCTAAGTCTAAGCCAATGTTACTCCTAATCTGAGCTACTACAAACATCTCCGAACTGGACCACCTACTTGCAGCCTTGTTGTCTATATGGCAGCCAAACTGATCCTTTCTAAGTCAGATCACTGCTCTGCTGGACTTCAAACAACCCCTCCCCCTGAACGGAACCCCAGCCGGCTGCTCTCATCTGCTTCAGGATAAAAGACCCTAGATTCCAGGCCACCTTCTAAACCTCATCTCCAACTCCTTTACCCTCCTTCGCTCTCTTCTTGGTACATTCCATCTTGCTACTTCTTACATATGTCAAGTATGTTTTTGCCTCCAGGTCTTTGAACTTGCTGGTCCCTATCCCTGGTGTGACCCCACACATGTAGGTGGCTCACTCCCTTACTTCCTTCAGGTTTTCCTCAATTTCTCTGTGTGAGAGGACTTGCCCACTCATCTTATGTAAAAGAAAACTGTCCCCCAACCAAGCCCAGTTACTTATGCTGCTTTATAGTTTTAGGTAGTACTCATCAGCACCTATAATGGTAGGTGGGGTCTGTGTCCCCACCCTAGATAGTATGTTCCACCAGGAAAACAGGGACTCTGCCTGTTGCATTCACTTCTATATCCCAGTGCCTGGCACATACTAGGTGCACACACAAAAATATCTCCTGAACAAATGAAGGGATAAAGGAAACTAGAAGGTAATGGAGGTCCCCTTCTAAAGTTAATTTCAAATGGTTAATTTTTAATAATATTGAGTTATTAGCCTGATACTCACAAATTCTGCCTTTTCTTCATACACACAATGGCCATTCCTAGAAATGCATTCAGGACAGCATTTTCCATCTAAGTGAATTAATTCTTCTCCCTGTAGAAATAGGATTTGTAGTGGCACACATCAAATTAGCATGTTCAGGTAGCAGTGCTAAATTGTGAGAAGCTGGATGCCCTGACTGCAGTGAGAAACCTTGATACACCCTTTATTTGGTCTCCTTGTGCTGTCTTCCTGTGGAAGGTCCAGTATTGTGGCACCAAGTGCTGCTTCTCTGATGCCTATGCTGTGATCCCCGCGCCCCCCCTCACTGTCCCCCACAACTGCCAATGTATGAGCAGAAGCTCACATGAATACAAAGAATGGCCAAGGTTCCTGTTGCAGTCTTGGAAAGGTGAGTTTCAGGAAAGGATCATGTTGCCTTAAAGACACAAGATTAGAACTTGGGACTCTGGTTTCATCAACAGTGGGCAAATCACAGCAACATGTTTTCCTTGAATACAAAAATCAGATACAGATCTCTTTACACAGAGATGTAGTCTCAGGCATAAACTAATTTTTATTTAGCATTGTGAAACTTGTATTGTTAGCCAACTCACATCTAACTTTTAAAAATTATGAAGAAAAGAAATGCCACACTTAAAAGGTAGATGTTTGACTAATAAAATCTTGTCACTTTAATGCCCCAATATCAATAATTTCAAACTGTGATTTTAATGACAAAATAATAAATGCTTGCTGTTTAAAAATTAAGTAATTCGGAATTCTATGGCTTTAGAAAGTATAATTTCACTGTAGTCCTATCTTTCAGGGAATCAGCTATTAATAATACAAAGTGTAATTTGCCATATGCATACCCTAATATCAAATACTTATAGGGTAGAGAGTATACTTTAAAGAATGTTCTACCTTCTAAAGATACATTTATTTTTGAAAGAATGATATTTCTTTAAATATTTAATATTTAAATTGGGGTCTATATTATATTTAAAAGTACAGAAGCCATATTAAATAAAAACTACATAAACAAAATAATCATAATGACATTTTATATTTGTGAACACTGAACTAAAGATAAATATAAAGAAATAACATTGGTTGTCTTTGGGTCATTGCATGGATTTTTAAGTCTCTTTTCTTCTTTTCTTGAGTCTGTCTTCAAAATTTCCAGCATGAATATATATTATTTCAGCGAAAGAAAATGTGAACTTCCAAAAAAATATAAAAAGACAAGAATGATTATTTCTTTTTATAGTGCCTAAAAAGTTATTTCAAAAAGAAGGGAGTTATGTAGATGACTGTCCATCAAAATTTCATGCCTATCAGAGGCCAGCAGAGAGCAGTGGGTGCTAAAGGGATCAGACATATTTACATATAAATTGTTTTGCAGAAACGCGAAGAATCAGCTGGTAGTGAAGGCATCACTCAGAAACAGATTGAAATTTGCTTTCAAAGTATATAGAGGGGTTTATATGCATGTAATCTAAGTTGCTTAAAACAATACTTTGAAACAAGGGAGCATTAGTGTACCCCTATTAAAAGCAAAACACAGGAGGAGTTCTGGGGTGCCCACCATAACACACAGACAAGAAGGTGGCTACACAGAGCTTTCAACTCTAAGGTAAATACCAAAGGGCCCTGCTCCTGGAGAGCAAGGATTCGGTTTTGGTGAGGTAGTCATTCTAAATAGATTTGCTATTTATAGAAGAAGCCCAGTGGCCCCAAACCACATCAGTTCACTGCAGGGGGGAGGCGAGAGCTGGCTCCAATTAGCATTTGACTTTTGCTGTGAACAAAATTGTTTTGTGAAACAAAACTTTTTCTTTCCTTTTTCAAGAGGATTCTTCTACATAGGTCAGATTGAATCTGCTACTCCTTCCCCACCTTCATCCATCAGATCAAAGTCAAATCTGATTCCATTCATTTACTTTTCCATTGGAAAAGTAAACATTCTTTCGAGGGAATTTTCCTGACATGTAGGCATGCCTACACTCTTCCTTGCATTTCTCTACAAGCTTCATTTCCCCCACTACATCATGCCTCAGATATGAATATAGGTCCTTTAAAAAAAAAAAGGGTAATTTGACTTTATCTGAATTTATGTTCAAAGACTTTATAAAATACAGAAAAATAAATCCATCATATGGTATTTTTCTACCACTGATTTATTTATGTTTCAATGCCGAGGGATTTGATTGGATAACAAAACAAGGATCATATCATTTTTTCCCTATTTTAACAAATAAAAATCATATGCTGGTTTCAATGCTATTCAGAAATATTACTGTTGATAGCAAATGTGATAATGATAATAATGGCAAAGTTGCACAATTTGGCCTCTCCTAGAAGCTTCTGCATCTTTTCCCAGATGTGCTGACACTAACATTTAACCCATCTTTGGTATCCAAGATTAGAAATCAAATGACCTTGATATTTCAGAGAAGGAAGCAGAAAGTGGAGTAGAATTCAATAAAAAATAACAGTAATGCATTTTCACTACTCCCTTGATAGACAGTCATTTCCCCAAGGAGCTCCTAACGCATTTAATTCATATTTTCATTTTCATTATCCTTGGTGGCCCGATATTTCTGTTTATACATCTGACTTCCCCCAAAGCCTGGGAACTCTTTGAAGTTAGAATGTATCTTATTCATCTTTTTATTACCATTGATACATACTAACCAGAAGGTAAGAGTAAGACTCTGTCTCTGTTCAGAGCTCACTGAAAGTAGATGGCTAAAGGATGCTCCCTACTAGGGTCATCTCTTCCTATTTTCCATAAATCTTGGGATCTTAGACAATTTAACTCAGAAAACAATCCAACATCCCCCAGGAGGGCTGCCAAGGGAAGGAAACCTTGCCTCAGCCTGAGAGAGAAAGAAAAGGGCCCTTATTAGGTTTCTTCTCATTTTCATCCAACCATTCTGACTCCCTAACATAAAGAAAAAGAAATGAAAAGGTGTGGGGGGCGGAAAATAAATCCGCAAACTAGCAAGACTCTCTTTACCTAAATGTTTCCACTCTGCCAAGACCAAGAAGTAGGAGGCAGAGTAAAAAATTACCCTGTCAATGACAGCCTTGTTTGAAAGGTTGTTCCTCCTAAGGTTCAGTGCTGTGAAGAGCTGAGAAATGGGGGAGAGGAACTAGAAAGAAAAATGTCTTCACTGACACCCCCTGCTTCAGATCTTTCCAATTTCCCCTCATCTACACAAGTTCACAGCCCTGAGGGAAACTGGCGGGCCGGATGGGAGCGGTCAGGGAGAAGAAGCCGACTTTCAAAGCAATTTGTATTGCCATGGGTCAAAATTGAGTTCAAAGGAAAAAAAAAAAGTAATTTCCTTAAAATACATATCTACAGTCCAAACAGGGGCAGCTTTGTTAGAAGCTTCTAGAAATTCTGCAGACAGCAGAAGTCAATGGAGGTCAGCAGAGTTAATTGTTTATGAGGTCCCCTTTGCTCTCTCTTGAAAACAAAACAAAACTGTTTTCTTTACTTTCCTCATCCACATGAGCAGTCCCCAGGTGCCAGTTCTCCTTTCTGCTAAATGCAGCCAGTGAGGTCTGCAGCAGAAGCCCAGCCCTGGCACACCTGTAGACCCTTGTTTTACAGGCATGATGAGCCAGGCAGGCCACCACCAATGAGGTCCAGCTCTGCTGACCGATAGGCTGATGTCCCATCTCATGTCCTTGCCTTTCATGTCTCTGGCTCAGGGCTTCCAATCTGACCAGATGCACAGAGAGCGGAAAGCTCCAGGGGGCCGTTCCAAGCTAGTCTCAACAAATAGTGACATTCACTCTACACCACAGCATCTTTGTGTTAAAAGGCCCCTTGAAACTTGAGAATCAACCTGACGGTCCCTTCTTTTGCCAAACAGTAAGGAACTGGCGCAGGTCCACCCATCCCGCTGGAAGGAGCTGCTACAGTCCAGAGAGGAATGCCTCTGCTTCTTACCTGGGCACACTCCACCTTGGCACACTCTCCAGTCTGGCAGGATACCTGCCCATGGTCACAGACGCAGAACTCACAGGCTGAACCTTTCCACATTTCATCCTGGTACCGCACAATCCCATTAGATGTGCAGCTTCCGGAGGGAGACACACATTCCTCACAGCATTGCCCATGACGCCGAGCCCTGCTCTGACCCTGAGGAAACAGAGAATGGCATGGGAAGAGCAGTCCTTGGAGGCAGTAAAAAACCCCAGCCGAAGGGCAGAAGGACATCAGACACAGATGTGTACAATACAACTCTCTACTTGACCCAGGGGATACAAGCTCCCTTCCATCTCAATCTTCCTTCCTAGGAAAAAGACCTTTCGTATCTTTATATAACATTCTGCATATTATAAAACTTGCTTCCCTCAAAGGACACACTGCACTAAGAAATGCATTTCTTAAATGACCCAGAATCAAACTTTAAAAAAATCAAGCTACACACTCTCAAATACCTTCTCACATCTCAGGGGTGGGCAGGCCTGTGTGTGACATCTGACCTCACCCTGGTCACAGGTACACATTGTACAGGCATCTTCAGTCCACTGCTCACCATGCTGAGGAATAAAGAAGAAAAGAAAGTGGAACACCAAATGTCACATACACCAAACAGAAACAGACACATAAGATGCCAAAATCTTTCATTATTTTTTTAATGGAGCTAATTGACTGTGTTCCTGAGAAGTGACATAGGTAGGAATGGCTTTTAAGAAAACGTCAGTAATTATCCAAAGGGAACTTTAGATGAATTTTCATTTAACTATACTGATTTCCAGATATGTTGAGGGCCCACTCCAGGTCAGGCACATAGAGACCTCAGCAACACAGAAGAGTAGGAAGGCCCTGTTGGTTGGCTCCCCTGTGGACATTCTTTAGGTCTTCTTTTCCAGGAGATCCACCTCTCACTGTCATACACCCATTTTCTCAGCTTCCCTTGCAGCTAAAGCCAGACATTTCTACCCAAGAAGACCTTATAATTAAGTTTGCTAAGTGGTAGAGGTCAAGGGAGAGGCTACCCTCCTACTCCTTTCTCCACCAATTTGTGCAAAGATCATGTAAGGATGAGCTGCCTGCAAAGAAGCCACCTTGGGGACTTGAGGGGACAAGATGAAGGTAAATGGCAATGTGAAGATATCGCTGAGACCTGAATCATTCAACCCTGCAGTTGGCCTACTCTGGACTTCTTTTTTTTTTAATATTGTTTTTAGTTGTAGATGGACACAATACCTTTATTTATTTATTTTTCTGTGGTGCTGAGGATCAAACCCAGTGCCTCACTTGTGAGGCAAGCGCTCTACCACTGATCTACAGCCCCAACCCCCTCTGGACTTCTTGTTAAATGAGATAACAAAGGTTAAAATTTTAGCCACAGTTAGAGGGGCATTTCTGTTACTTGCAGCCAAAAATGTCATAACAAATACAAATACTGTGACAGATACCTGTTTACAGTAGATAAGAATATCACAAAAGCCGCGTATATGCATGCCTACTGTGTCTGACAGTGCATATTCAGCACATACAGAAGTTATCCCAGTTAGCTTCTTGCATTCATATTTCAAGAGACACTTCTAGAATTTGTGAAACTTTTATTCCCAAATACTTAGTTCCAGATTCTCTACTGACAGCCATAATTCCTGTTTCTGTTTAGCTGTTCCTTGCTTTAGAACAATGTAACATTCTTTTGACTCAGTTAGGCACTTTTAAGACAGAACATTCACACCATCATTCAATCTGTTGAACTCATCTTTATGTAGTACCCACTGTAGGTCAGACACAGGTGTCTAGATTATTCCAAAAGTATCTTCATAGTTGCGGTTTCCACTACTCCCAGTCTCTTGCCTGCTTCTGCTGCTCCCATGTTTCCTCCCAGGGTAGGTGGTGGGGAGGATGTCTCTGAATATCAATGTATAAAATCCAGCCAAAGTCTGCAGACAGACATTCCCAGAGCCTGAAATCTCGGTGTAACCTGATGGTGACCAACGATAGTTCTTTTTTCCCCTTCAAGATGTATGAACAGTAAGTTCACCAAGGTTCACAAACCAGGTACTGCTTGCCAGCACATTCCTTTATATTTCTAATCCCCTTCAACTTAATTTTTTTCATAAAGGCTTTCCATGAAGAGAAGAAGAAAGCCGTTTATGTACTGAGTTACTAATCCTGGCAAAGAGTCAGATGTGAGGGCGGGAGGCATGGTGGTTGGCGGGTGCAGGGTAGATGTGTGAGAATGCGTGTCAAAACACCTACATACATGGGTATCAAAGCTTACCTTGTGTACTTGGCCAGCTACAGAGCAGGACTGTGCAGAGCACTGGGGACAGCAATTTCCAGGTTCTCGGACTATAATTTCATCCTTAACACCAAAAGAAAGAAAAATCCATCAAAAGGAGATACTAATAAAATCCACAATGATAGGAAGATTTCACTCACAGCCAATTCAACCATGTGCCTCAGCATCCATTATAGCATTTTCCTCTCATTTAGCACTTATTAGTCACCTGGGGCTCTGATAGGAATTAGCACTTCCAAGGTCAGTGTGATCTTTAAAAAGTTTATATATGCCTCAAGTCCTGTTCCCTTCTAAGAACAAATAAGAACAAAAATAACAATGGCACTTGGTTTTCTTCTAGGCACTGTTGTAAGTGCTTTACATGACCCTATGAAGTAGATGTTCTTATTCCTTCTTCACAAATGAGAATAGTAAGGAACAGAAAGGTTGTGTGACTTGCCCAAAGTTATACAGCTGACCTAGTAATGGCATATAGTTGGAACAGAATTTAGAGCTCAACCTTGCCAACATTTAAGGGAACTCATAGTTTTCCTAAGTGACCTCTAAACTCAAAAGTAGAGGTATCCATTCCTTGATCAGCTACTTCACCATTCTTTGGCATCTGTATATAAATCCACATATTAATATATATGTGCATTAGGAAGGTCCTTAACATGAGCAAGAATTGGTCCTACTTCTAGAAATCTGAGAATAGATGAGTGCAGAGCAATGTGGGGAAGAGAGTTTCAACCCCCAAAGAACCCACCCCACAGTACACTATCCCTATATTCTCACCTGGATTACCCTGCCCCAGAACATCAGACCATTTGTCTCTTCTGCCCTAAAAGAATTTTCATAGTAAGCATTTTCTCATTAATACAAAAGAGTCATTTACTTGCTCTGAATTATCACTATAGCCTTCTTCTCTTGCAGGAAGGTAGACTTGCTAAAAGTAGGAGAAGAGGAGGGAGGACAAACCAGAAGTAGTAGGTCTTAGACAGAAGATACATCCAGAACAGCTGACTTCACTTTCTCTTATGAGAAGCAGAAGCTGAGACTCATATACTATCAGTTACTTGTGTACACATTTTGCCAGAACAGGAAAGCCAGTACACTTGGGATGGAGGAGAGGTCACAAAACCTTAATTTTTCAAGGAAAATTCCAGTCATACCTCAGTAGTCCTTTAACCCAGTTATATATAATCAGATGGACTCATGCATTACTACCTAATAGGGATTTATTTCAAATGCCTCAACCACTAGATTTAAACCAACAACTATTTTTTGTTGTTTTAAGGTAGTTTATTTTTGTATTATTCTATACAAAAAGCAATTTGACCACTGATGTTTAATAGAGGATGTGAAAGCTGAACAGGCACTGAAATAATTGAGCATTTCTTGACTTCAGATAACATTTTTTTCAACTTGATGGGATTTTGGTAAGGAAGTAAAATAAAAGTATTTTGATGTCATACTTTATTTAGTAATTTTATTGCAGTAAAAAAAATGAACAAAGCCTTCTACAATGTTAGACAAACAGGAAACAAATGTCATGATTATAAATTTTGAATAGGCTTACAGTTAGTATTGATCCATCTTTATCAACTTGGAATAGACACAATTACAGTCACGATTTTCTAACAGTACACTTTTGTAGCTATCATACACTTTAATACTTTTTTTAGCCTACCTACATGTGCCCTTCCAAATGTATAGTCGAATGCAGCAAACTATGGACTCTGGGTCAAATCTAGCTCATCACCTGTTTTTGCAAATGATGTTTTCTTTTAAGTTTTAACATCCATCCATTTATATAAGTTCTATGGTTTTGTGTTACAATTGTGGAACTAAGTAGTTATTCCAACTTGATAGTACTCAAAACTGAAAATATTCAATATCTGATTCTTCACCGAAAATGTTTGCTCCAAATCTAATATCATACTAATATGAATTCTCACAAGGGCTCAATACAAAAAAATATAACTAATGCCATTAAAATTTGAGATGGGACTACCATCGAGGATATATTCAATTATGGTTTTTAATACTCCTTAAAAATAATTATGATAGAGAAATTTATAGTGTGCTCAGAATGATAGTTCTTGACCAAATATCTTACTATAGTGATTAAGAAAATATAGAAAGAAATGAAAACTCCATCACCAAGAACTCATAGTCATCCTCCTGCCCTTGCCAAGAAAAACCTGTAGGTGTTGTATGGCATTTTTTTTTTTTTTTGACTGAGCAATTCAGAGTACAAATAAGAAACATCAGCTGGGCATGGCAGCACATGCCTGGAATTCCAGAAGCTCAGGAGACTGAGGCAGGAGGATCAAAGCCAGCCTCAGCAAAAGCAAAGCAGTAAGCAACTTAGTGAGATCCTGTCTCTACATAAAACACAAAATAGGGCTGGGGATGTGGCTCAGTGGTCAAGTGCCCCTGAGTTCAATCCCTGCAATAAATAAATAAATAGCATCATCTCTTCTCAACTTTTTGCCTTTCTAGGCCTTCATTCCTCCACTGTGTGCTATTTGAGGCAGTCAGTGCCAACTCTGGCTTTTCACTTCCCTCAATATCTTTTCACATCTAGTCCAAGCCCAAGAACAATAAAACGAGTGGGAAGCATGTATGTTGGGGAAGTAGGGGGCGGAGGGTGCCCCAAATGTAAAGAAGTACAATCACAGAGAAATAAAGGGCGGGGGGGCTGAGGCAGGAGGATTGAGAGGGAAAACCTGTCAGACCCTTGGACTGAGCGATGCATATTTTCTAGTTTCTGGCTATGGATCCAAGAAAGGGAATGAGCTAAGGACAGTCTACTTTGCCTTGTACTTTTAAGCAATGGACAGATTCCTCTTGATCAAAACTGTGTAGACAGGACTTTTCATTTCTTTCTATATTTTCTAAGTCACTAGGAGGAAGGGATGAATGAGCTGTAGCGAAGGGGAAATATCTTCCCTCTACTCATTTTGGATTCATGATTAAGGCTCCTATAACAAAAAAACCGATTAACAAGGGAAAATCATCCCACTTTATTTAACATAAGGTTTACCTGATATAGGAAACTTCATAAGGAAATAACCTTCATAAGAAAATAACCTCTTTTTTTTCAACAGTAGGTTTGATGAAGAATAGACAGTCATGGAGAAATATAACAGGGCAAAGAGTATGACTAAATAGTAATAACCAAGAAAATGCAACAAGGCCTGTTGAGATTATTCTGTCTGTAGCGACAAAGATGATCCTTTCTCCATGAGCAGGGCGGGTACCTCTCACCTGAGGGCCTTACAACCTGCTTCAGGGGAAGGTCAGAAAATCCTTTCCAGGTTTTATGGCCTGCTTTAGGGGAGAAGAATAGGGAAAAGGTCAAAGTAACCTTTAAGTTTCTGCCATTTTCTCAAATTCCTTCATCTTAAAATATTCAGGATGCCAAGCTGCCATATTTGTGGATACCATGACCTAAACCCCATCAAGAGAAAGGAGTAACTCTGAAGATGCAGATAAAGAACAGACTTCTGAACACTACTACAGGATCTAAAAGGAAACACTTCAGAGCCATTTTGTAAGTGGAGTAAGATGTAGAAATATACAGTCTGTTAGCAAACAGAAGCAGGAAGCAATAAAAGAAAGACCACATTGAGGAAGAATTAAAAGAAAAATGTGTAAAGCAAATGTGTCAAGTTAAAAATCAATACTGGAGATAATAAATATAAACTTGAGAAATTCTCCCCATATGCTAAGGAAAGACACAAAGTAAAAAATGATGAGAGAACATGATTGATAAAGAGGAGGAGGTGGTAAAACAACTAAGAGTCATAGATGTTTCTGGAAAAAAAAATGAGAGTAATTAGAACAGATGTCATTCATCCATATCAAACTGAAAAAACACATTTCAAAAACTGGAACACAGTCTGACAGGTTCTGTAGGCAAAGTATGTGAAAAGACATTCCTAGGGATCTTGCTTGACCCTGCGGTAGCTATCTTGGTCCTCACTGCCATTTTGACCACCAGGTGACCCTGGCACACATCCCAATCCCCATAGTCCTTAAGATATTTGTCAATATCAACTGGAGGCAAAACTCTTTTCATGGTTATCTGTCAACTGCCACAGAACATCCATGGTGTGCCGGCCACTGATGGCTGGGCTTCTTAACTGACACTGGACTGTGAAGAGGTTTGGAGAAAGGCCAGGTGCATTCTGGTTGACTGTGGCCCACACTTGTCTAGCTTAGCATATGAACACCTTTCCACTTCCTGTTCTGGGTGTGGGGATTCCCCCGTCTTGTAACTGCCCTAGATACACTTCTATCTGTAAGTCAGCAATACATTTTACCTTGTGAAACCCTGGATTTGTCCACATCCTTCTACCCCACCCCCACCCCAGTGACATGGCACCTTCTATCTTTGGCTGTTAGTTCTCACATATGGGATTGGGTTTTTCTGAAATAGTACTTCATCTAGAACTATCTTGAAATATGTTTTAATTATAAAGAAACATCCTATAAGGATACAACAGAGTAAAACTAGCTTCTTATAATGGAATAGGAAGGAGACAGATCTCAGACTTCTCTCTGAAGCTAAATTCTGAAATTGAATGTAAAGGAGTCTATAAAGTCTATAAAGGACAGCTGTAGACTATAGCCCCTACAGCTGTCCTTCATGCATACAGGCAATGAGAAATAATTGTTAAATACTTAGAGAATCAAAAGATTCACCAATCATCTCTTTCTTAAAAACATATCCAAAGATGAAGTTCGAACTACTCAGATAATCAATATTAGGAATAGGGAAAATGTGGTATTAATAAGACTAGTAGAAATATCATTAGAAACAGCTCTCAGTAGTTTGAACAGATCATTTTAGTGAGACTACAAAAATGTGAAGATTTATGGCTCAGTTCACAAGGCATCTGGACAAAAGTTGAAAGCCTGCAATATCAGTATGAATTTAATCCCTCATTAAGGGAATAACCCTTATGTGAACATAAGGAATTTCTTCTTTTGTTAGGGATTATCACCAACTTTTAGAATGTAATTATAACCGTGCAAATAAACATCCGCATTTTCCTTTAAAAAGACTAAAATGAATTACCACAAAAATAAATCTGTCCTAGTCTTTTTGAATGGAGGAAATATGGGTGATCATTTTCTTTCTGGTTTCCCAACTTTCCTTAATGAATATACATCCCTTTTATAATTATAAAACGCCAAAACCATTATAGTAAAAATCATGGCAATCCCTGAAGACAGGTAGAGTATTTTTCCAGAGCATAAGCCCTGAGAAATAACATTTCTACTGGAAAACTAGTGTTTTCCTTATATTTAATGAACTCATGCATACAAAATACTTGCAATCATGCTCATTGATGTTAGCAAATATTGTGATGATTATTATATGTAAGTGCTGGTAACTCCTCATTTAGGAAGGCAAGATAGCATAATGGTTAGAAATAGGAGTCAACATGGTTTTCTGAGGTTGTAATGTACAAGTGCAAAGGAGAGAAGTGCTGTCACTTCCTAAATGCGGGACCTTGAGCAAGTCACTTGCTCCCTCCCAAATCTTAGTTTTATCAAATATAAAATGAGGATGATAATAAAAGCTCCTGCCTTATGAGCTATAATGAAAATTACACAGCTCTTAAATATCAATGGCTGGTATATATAAATTACCCAAAGTGTGCTGGTGGTGCTAATGGTGGTTGTGATAGTAGTGGTGGGGTGATGTGCTACATCAGTAACACCAATTCTATAGTATCCCTTTATATCATCGGAACATTCAACATTTAATAGCAACATTAAATCAAGAAAAGTGGTTCTAAGTGATCTGACAGTTGAATTTTTTTAAATGTCATGGTAAAAACACAGACTTCATGCAAGAGTGATTGAAATCAATCTATCCCCAATTCTTCAGAGGGCCTGTATATCAATTAGCTCTAAAGTATGATACCAAATTTTGTCATCTCACATTATCATATTGATGCGAACTGTAAGTGAATACTATGCATGAAGCAAGAGCTTATGTTTAATGTTTCTTAAAATGAGAAATAGTAATATATCTGCCCCCACCAAATAGGCAGTATGTGGTTGAGATTTTGAAGAATTAAGGCAGAAAGTCCTCCATGGGGTGTTTCCTCCATTACTCTTCCCACCTCACTTATTGAAATGGTGGCAAATTGCTTCATGACCCTTCTTACACAAGAGCACTACACCCCAAATATGCTATCAAAGAGCCATGATGTGACAGTATCCTCCATATATAAGAGCAGAAGAGGGAGATACTATGCAACTCGACCAGTGGCTCATTTGTAATCTTAAAGCTGGGACAAGACCTGGTGATGAATTGGGAGATGAGAGTGATCAGGGAGCTGGTATAGTGTGGGCAATACAATCTAGTCCTGCAATTAGATACGTTTTTCCCTCCACTTGACATTTAGCATTTCATATCTAATTGCCTTTTGTCTGCCTTTAAAAATATTGCCCAATTGTCACAAGATGCCATGTTATTGATTTTGTTTTATTTGACACAAAGTACTGCTCTGTATCAACTGAATGTTGGCTTCCAGCTTTTTCTTAGATCAAAAATGAACAATTTTCGACTGGAGGCAAAACTCTTTTCATGGTTATCTGTCAACTGCCACAGAACATCCATAGAAGCCTCTGGAAGAGCAAAAAAAAAAAAAAAAAATCCTATAAAATACCATGTATATCACATTTGTTTTCAATTGATTTTTCTCTTCCAAATTTGTGTGAAGTGCCTAACGTTTTGAAAATCAGACCAGCTTTAAATGAAGAACAGTATCCCACTCTCTTAAATACCTCCAGAGAAAATCCTTCGATAATCTGAATCATTATCCTGTAAGAATTAAATCATGTACATCTGGATAATCATGCTCAAAGACATGTATGTGTCTTTAAAAAGCAGACTACACCTATACACTGAAAAACAATAACAAACCTGATTGTGTTACCAAATTTTCCAGATGTTTAGCTTGACATTGTTGGAACATCTGTAATTCAAGCTGGAGGCTTCCTTGTGTGTACCCTCAAGGCTCAATTTCATTATGTAACAATTAGCCTAAATGACTGGTAATTAGACCTATCTGTAGCTTCTAAGGGGAAAAGAAATGTCTTGGAGGGAGTCTCCAAAAGTATAAGGAAAACAAAGCAATTCTTGCTTCTTGTCTCTAGTGCTCTGGAGGCTGCCTGACATAATCTCAGAAGAGACTCCAAGGTTTTAAACAGGAAGTTAACAGCCTGGACAAATCCACCCAGAAGTATCTCCTTTACCTGGTTACAAAACAGAGGCTGGCACTGAGCCGCGAAGCACTGCACGACTCCATTTCTGCACACACACTTGGCACACTGGCTCAGCCTCCAGTCCTCCCCATCCTCAAACACACGGCCTTCAAAGGAACAGGGTTCTGGAAGGTCGAAGGAGTCAGCATTAGTGGAAGAACTGTGTGTGCTAATCTCAGGGCTAACTGCACAGGTGAGCACTATGGTCTGGTTCAGGGTGAACAGCAGGAGGCTCTTGGGACTTAAAGCTCTGCAGTCACTGCTACCTTGAAATCTCTTAGTCTGTGTTTTGTAAGGGAAGGAGGGGACATGATGCCTCAGCCCATGCATGGTCCCACCTCCTACTGGCTTCCTGGGTTGGGCTCTCAGCTGCCTGGACCCCAACCCCAGCCCAATGAAGACTTCCCCCCTCCAGTGGGGACTGTGGTGTGGGTTCCAGGAAGCTGCATGTGCCCTATGCACCAAGTCATAGGATGGGGCCCAGGGTGCCTAGGAGAGTCTTCACTCACCAATCAAGTATCCCCAGGCCCCAAGGAGTACAACATTAAATAGCAAATAAAAAACATGGCAGATGGAAAGAGAGAGAGAGACCTGGAGACCACAGAGGCAAAGAAAAAGCATTTCTCTCTGCTTTTTAAATAAAGGAGTCTGGAATTTTATAAATTAGATAGTGGGGGCTGGGTGATCCTCCAATTTCTCAAGGAAAAAAATGCTTCCAATGTCTTTCTCATGGAGGGCCCATGAGAAAGCCTCTTAAGACCTAAGAGAGAATCCCACAAATTCAGACAGCACCTTCCCCTACCACTGGACTTTGTTGTTCATGCATTTTCACTTGCTGGGTCACTTGGCCCCAAAACCACTGCTGATCCTTTTCTGGCGGGTAATGACTGAAATGCTCAGGCAAGCATTCTACTCATCATTTCCTGAGCACACTTTTTAATACTTGGAACAGTTCTCCAGAGAAATGGGTTGCCAAGTATAGAACAAGTGGTATGGGAAAGAAATCAGGGATCTTTTTAAAGTGAAAGGGCAAGAACAGAGTATAGGCTGCAGATGCTATTGAATAAAAGAGGTATTCCAGCTATTATAAGTCACAAGAAGGCATCATGCAGCAACGACAATAATTTATGTTTATCATAAAGCCTATTCTATTTAGTCGTATAAATGGAAGGGACATGTTACTTTAGTACAATAAAAGAGGTACATGGACCAAGCACAGATTCTAAGGAGAGGGCCTGGAGTCTGACCTTGGCTTGCTGAACAAAAGTTGGATGCCTCAGTTTGTAACAGGATTAATCCCTTCAGTGAGGATGCAACAAAGGGTAACAAAAAACTTCTTTTTGTTGAGAATGCCTGAGAGAAAGATATTGTCATCTCAAAGGCCAGTTGACAGAATTAGTGCTAGCAATACGATATGGAGAAGAGATTTGGTTGTTCTCTCCACCAAGGGGCAGGAGGAACTATGTTGGCCTTGTGGACTCATATCAAAAGTTGTCTCCCTCCTCCCTTTTCCTCTTGGGGGCTGTAAAAGCAGGGTGATGCATCTGGCCAAGGCAAAATCAATCAATCAATCAATCAATCAGAGACTAGCAGAATCCTAAACTGGGAATGGAATTTAAGGATTTTTTGTTCCCATCTCACTCTCTGACACCTCTCTCCCTATCAAGTGTAAGGTTACAACTGGGTTCCAATAAGGCATGAGTTAGAGATTTTTGAGCCACACAGGACAAGGAGACAAGAGTCTGGGTGCCACCATATAACCTCAAAGGCAAAGGTTCCTTTCCACAAGCCCATACTCACTCCCAGGGCCCACGCAGACTGGGCAGCAGCTCCCTTCAGGGATGAATTCCAGCTCCTGGGGTCCACATGACAAGCGTGGGCATGGCTGGGGGGTGCACCTTACTTCCCCATGAGTGCAAGAGCACACACTACATGGGGAAGAGGCCCACTCTGTTCCATGCTGTGAATCAAGGGAGAAAAGAAGAATCAGAAGGTTAGTTCCAGAATATAAGCCTCATTAGCCAAACAGAAACAAACCTTCCCTTATACAAACTGAGGATGAAGCTCAGGAAAGGTGGAAGAAGGCTTGAAAAATTGAGACCAAGGTTTGCAATTTTTCAAGTTGGAGACCAGTTTAAATATAGACTTTTGTTCTATTATCACTAAGATTTTATATTTGAAAGTTTCAGAAAAACATAAAAAGAAAATAAAAATGACCTGAATCTCATCATTAAAAAATTCTATAAAACCCCAAGTAAAATATACACACTTTTGTGTGTGTGTGTGTGTGTGTGTGTGTGTGTGATGGTTCTGTCACTTTTTTTTTTTTTTTTTAAAGATGGGATCTCACTATGTTTTCCACTCTGGTCTCAAATTCTTGGGTTCAATCAATCCTCCTGCCTCAGCCTCTCAAGTATCTGGAACTACATGCATACTCCACCACACCCTGCCTATCTTGTTTATGGTTTTTTTGATGGTATTGGAGATTGAACCCACAACCTCACAAATGCTAAGCACATGCTTTACCAGTGAGCTATATCCACAGTAATTTTCAATAGCTCTTGCTCTTTTTCATTTCTTTAACTTTATTTTTCATCCATATTTATCTCCCCCTCCTATTCCAATGACCTTATAATCTTGGGGAAGGTGTGATAGTCAAGAAGAGGTTCCTGCTCCATCCAGTTCTCCCACAAACCATACAGAAGAGACACTCCCAGTGAATGTGTCTATCCACACATGCAGAATGCTCCTAAGTCACTTAATGCTGGAATACCATGCTCTCAAAGCATTTTGTCCGGGATCTAAGAGATCCAGGTTTTGAGCTGTCCTGTGATACTACTAAGTGCCTAAAGTATCTAGAGGAGTCACTGTCGATGTGATGCAGAATAAACCAGCATGTAAAAAGCTACACCCATGCCACTAATTAGGGAAATAGCTGCCAAAGTATATATTCTTGTCTGCAGAATGGAATACTGGTGGCCTTTCCCGAGATAGAGGAAAAAAGTAGTTTAATGAACTTTTCCACCTGCAATGTTTTCTGAAACCACTCTCCTTTGTCTCACAGGTAGCATCTGACTAATATCCAATTCAGCACAAATCATATATGGACTTTTATTAAAATATCACACATTCTAGACATTCCATCACCTAAATACAATCTGGGATTTACAACTACAAGTGTCATTGAGAAACATGAAAATAATTATCCTCTTGCGTCCCTTCAATCTAGCATCCAGAATAGTTTTTCATTTTTCTCAAACGCAAAGCAGCCATCTTACCTGAACAAGTCAGTATTCTTTTATTCTGCAAATTGTTGCCAGGTTGCAAGCAATGCCAAATCTAATGTTATAAAATTATTAGAAACCTGGGTATTATTGTAACAATAATAGTAACAGGTAGTTGTGATCATCCAATGATTTGGGAACCCAGCCCTCATCTTACTATCATAATTATTCTCCTCTCGAGAGACTTACTGGGAGTGCAAAAGGAAAATAATGCATGTGAACTCTCTCAGAAACCAAGGATTTCCTTGACCACCTGCAAATTTTCAGGTTAATTCAACCCTTTCTGCCTTGGGAACAGGGGTAAGTGGCTTAATTTTCATTAATCTCAGCTTCCTTGACTATAAAAATGAAATGGTAGGATTTCCCCTTCCTTTGTTTCCTACAAAGTTTCAATGAGGAAGACTGTCAGAGAGCTGCAAGGGATGGGCAAGCACAGGCACTCACTCAAAATACAGTCAAGGCTGCCAGGGGAGTCGTTGGCCAAAGAGCACAAATATGCAGTTACAAGATGAATGAGTTTTGGCATACGTAATAACAGATACATTAATTTGTAGTATCATTAAACAATGTGTATGTGTATCGAATCATCACACAGGATGTGTGATCCATTTTTATTTGTCAATTAAATATTCAAAAATAAAAAAGAAGTTGCTCAATCATCTCCCCTCTTTCTACTGCATGAGTTCAGGGTCTTCCTCTTGTTTTTATTCTTTTGTGCTGATTATGAGTAGTGGGGATAGACATGGATACAAAGGCCAAGTCATCTCCCATCAATTTTTACTTCTGCTATGATTATATATAAAACTTCAAATTTAGCACAGCATATAAATACTCAAGTTCACAAATTATAGGCTAATAAAAAACAAAGTGCCACTGACCTTTGACATTTATACATAGAAAATCCTAAGTATAAAACAAAGGAAAAACTTGTAAAATAAAACTTAATAGGCTCTAATAAATTAAAATTTTTAAATCTGTCAAAAAACATAAACAAATGAAAAGCCAATGATAAGCTGATTTAAAAAAATTAACCATAATATATAAAAGCACTTACAAGCAATAAGAATATTCCCAATAATGCCAAAAAGCTTATGAATGTTCAACTTTATGAATTACACATAAATAGTAATTAAAATAAAAACTGGATGATATTTTATAAAATCAGATATGGGAGGAGCTTTAAATTCATAGTATCTAGTGCAGGTGAAGCTGCAGTGAAATGGGATTTGCCTGAAGAGACCTGTCTTACTATAGCACCTGGAATATGTATGCAGGTAGGCCTCAGCCAGGTGGTTACACTAGAAAGGAGGCTGCCGCAATCTGGCTGGGCACAATTCAGAAGCCACTTGTCAAAAGAAACAAACTTTATTTTTAGCACACACCAAACCACACAGCTCTTCAGGAAAACCCTCAGAGCCCAACTGCCATCACTGGCTTCCCACAAGCCTCTCAACCTCCCCGACTCCTCCTGCTCTTGAGGCCGATTGGCTGGGTCGAGTGGGCGGAGCCAAAAAAAGTCCCCCAATGAGCAGCTCTGTGGTCTGAAAGGGCAGGGAAACAGTCCAATGAGCATCACCGCAGAGGAGCCAATCAGTTAGCAGCTAGAAGTTTGCTGGGGCCACTGTGAGCCAATCATCAGCTGGCAGCTGGAAGTTTGCTGGCAGCTGGAAGTTTGCTGGGGCCCCTTTGGCTGTGGCTCTCAACGGGAGGCTGCATGGTCTGTGTGATGCCCACTGGGCCCGTGGCTAGATGCAGACATTTAAAATGGAATGTTAATGATGACAGGCATCACAGCTTCAACACCCAAAGTCTTTAGTGCTTCAACCTACAAATTTTGCTTTTTAAGTTATCTGAACAAAATGATCAACAATACACAAAGAAAGGCTTACATACAAGGAATTCCATCTCATTTTTCATAGTGAAATTGGAAATATTTTAGTGAAAACTGAAAAGCTACCCAAATGCTTAATAATAGGGAATAATGTTCTCCAAGGGTATCCTAGGGAATTATTTACAATACAATGTAAAAAGAACATAAACCATATACACAGCATAAATCCAATTATGTTAAACCATATATCTAAACTGAGCCCAGTGGCACACAGGTATTACCCTAGCAAATTGGGAGACTGAGGCAGGAGGATCTCAAGTTCAAAGCCCAACTCAGCAACTTAGCATGGCCCTAAACTACTTAGCAAGACCCTGTCTTAATAAATAAATAAACAAATAAATGGTGGGGAAGCTGCGGAAATAGTTCACTGATAGAGCGCTCTTGGGTTCAATACTCAGTACCCCAAAACAAACAAATAGATCTATATGTATTATCTATCTATGTCCACTGTCAGCTCCTGCCAAAAAAAACCCTGAGAAAATATTAATGGTGTTTTTTCAGAGCATTAGGGTATTTGTGACAGAGTATTTGTGACCTTTTTTCTGCTTATACTTCTATTTTCTAAATTTTCACCAATAAAATATTCTTATTTTTGTCACCACAAAGCAAATTATTGTTTAAAATATCTAATTATTCATTTAGATAGCTTAAATAAAGTCAAATTTAAAGGCTGTTTAAAACCACTTGAAGTGAACTACTCTATTTTATTAAAAGTTAGGAGGCTAATTCTAAACATCTAGACATTTCAGTTCATTAAAACAGAGCTTGTTTCTGTTAATACTGAAAAGCACTGTTGTTTTTAAACACTTGTAATCACACCACCGTTCAGATGGAGACCAAAAAATTAACTATAATAACAACCTGTCAATCATCAAGCCTTTTCATCTGTAAAATGAGAGGGCTATGTTAGTGAATCCCTTCAGTACTTTTGAGCTCTATGATCATGTGAATCTATTATTTAACTCAGGAGACACAAAACTAAGCAATGGATTCTCCCTTCACAATAAGCTTAAGAATTATGGGAATAACAAAGAACATGTAATAGGGAAACTCCTTGATGTCACAGCTACAAAAACAGGTTCAGTTGGTGATGCGAAGTCTGCAGAGTGATGAAATGACTCTCTTATCTCTTGAGAAAATAGGTCACATATGTTCCTTCCAAGTTTGTCTCCTACACCTATCCCTGGAAGAGCAACACCTTCCCAGAGTGTTCCAAGGATTGATAATGCATGCAAAGCAGCCAACCTAAAGATCAAGGAGTTCCACACATGTTGAATTTTACTTATACACATATAAATAATTTTATAGTGTTCTCCATATCCATTTACAAGAGCACCATTTTTAAAATATTTTTTAGTTATTGGTGAACCTTTATTTTATTTATTTGTATGTGGTGTTGAGAATCAAACCCAATGCCTCACACATGCTAGGCAAGTGCTCTTCCACTGAGCTACAACCCCAGCCCATACAAGAGCATTATTTTTAACAAACACTTTGGTAGCAAAGAGCTTTGTAAAATCAAGGAATAATAGATGCACAAAGCAAGGCTCCCCCAAGACCCAGATTTAGCTGTGCCATCTTAACCTCACTAATATCCATTTGAAAATATCAGACTTTGATATGGGCAAAAGCAAATTCCACAGACAACATCTTAAATATATTCTTCTGCATAGCCAACTAATAAGTTAGCTTAGCTGTTTGCATAAGTCCAAAAGAAAGATAAGGTCATAAAGCTTTTACTTTGGCTTTCTGGCATAACAAAAATATTTTTTTTCATATAATTTGTTCCTGTTATGAAGTTATAAATCCAGCATGCTAAATATCTGGGAATGCTCACAGCATATTATAATTATATCCTCTACTTTGAAGGGAACAGGCCACAGAATTCAACATTCATTTCTTTCCTCACAAACATAAATTACTTCTCTTAACCTCATGGACGGGCAGCGTGAGCAGCCCTCTCCTTGCTCCTCCCCTCAATGGGCCTCAACACTAGGGCATTACCACTTGCCATTTTTTTTTTTTTTCAGTGAATCTTCCCTCTTCTCACACTTGACATGATAGGTGTTTGGATTAAATTAGTAAAAAAAAGAAGGAAAAGGGGATTAATGGTCCTTTCTCCTACCTTTCATGAGGTGATTTGTGGGGAAAGAACAAGGGAAAGACCAACAAGTCTTTAGAAAACACATTTGAGGGGAGAGTACCGGGAGGTCACAGATGAATCAGACTCTCCAAATCCTGGCTGTAACAAACCCAACACAAGGCTCCCAAATAACCTGGAGTCAGCCCAAAGCCTTGCGTTTTCCTCACTCCAGGAAAGATCTCGGGACTTGTCTAGACCTGCTGGGATGCCAGTTGTAAGTGCTGCTTGCTGCCTGCCCTGTGAGCAGAGGCGTCCTCCCAGGAGGCCCAGCTTTTCACTGGGGGCAGCCCCTCTCATGAGGCCTTAAACTCAGTCCATCTCTGATTTCCCTGGCTTGTAGCATGTTTTCTAGGGACAGGATTGCTTCAGCTGATTCCCCTGTGGCCGCACCCCATCTCTCCTAGCTTCTGCTAAATCCCTTAGAGCCAGGCTTCCTCCTCACATCACCACAGAGTTCTTAACACACCAGGCTGTTTTACAGCAGCTGGGAGAGTCTCCATAACCTGCCCTGTGGGAAGCAAGCCAGAGGCCAAAGAAAGGATTACTGCTGTTCAGCAGGAGAGGAAAGTACTCCAGAAACTGCTTACCAAACAAGCTAAAAGGGGGGAAAAAAGAAAGGCGGCAAGACTTAGAAAATTGCCTGGTAGAGCAAATGACATGGCAAGACTCAGACCCAAATCACACAGTGTTAAACCTGCTCAAGAAAATGAATAGGCCAGGCACACAGGTGCACACCTCTAATCCCAGCAACTCAGGAGACTGAGGCAGGAGGATCACAAGTTCAAAGCCAGCCTCAGCAATTTAGCAAGGCCCTAAACAACTTAATCTGACTAAAATTAGATTTTGTCTCAACTTGAAAAAAAAAAAAAATCAAAATGAATCTCTGGCACTTTTTGAAGAAGCAGACCACTAGTGTTTCCCTCCCCTCAAAGCTATAGTTCTCAAAATTTGGCCTTTTCCTCAGTTACATCAAGTACCAAAAATATAATAACATTTTCTGAGGGAATAAATTTTGAAAGTGCACATGGAAAAACAACACATGGCCATGTTCTTATCCAGTTGAGAGATTTCTGCATGATGGATTATTGGAGAAGGTGTGAAATGCAAGGGAGATGGGGCGAGGATAGCCAAAAAGAGGACTTTCTGAAAGCGCGTGGCAAACGTAGGCGGCCAAGGGGATTTCTAACCAACCCAACTCTGTGGCCTCAGAATCGCCCATTGACACAGGTCAATGACCAACGTGCTCTTGGGACGAGGACAGGAGAGGTGGAGAAAGGATCTGCTAACTGAGTCTTTCACTCATCAATGTATATTAAGCATCCACTTTGGGAAAAGTTCCGGGCCAAATGCCAGGTTACTTTTGGATACGAGGCAGAGAAGATAATTATAAAGATATTGAAAATATCATCAAGACTTTCAAGCATCTTAAATTAAGAAGATTGTACATGTGCACAAATGAAGCATTAGAAAGCCATTGGCCAAGTGTCATTAGAGTAGTCCAAGCAGAATTATTGAACTCGGGTGGCACATGTGTCTGTCTGGTGTCAAATCTTAATTGAGAGATCTTTTCCCCACAGATTCTGACCTTATTTTGTCTCCCAACAGCTTGAGCAGCACATGGTGATGGGTAGTATGAAGACATTCCCAGTGTAAATCCTGCTTGGGTGTCTTTCAACAGCACATTGTGCAAAAGAGAAAGAGTAACTTCCTCATGTAATTAGGAGACAGTGGCTGGAGTAAGATGATCCAGACCCAGGGGAAATGAGCACTGTACTCACTGAGATTTAGGAACACACACTGAATACTAGCCGAGAGTGGATATAGCAAACCCTGCTAACCTGTGCTCTCCCCTGAATAGGTGGAGGCACTAACTTAGGTAAAGTTTTGTATCAGGTAGAAGATGAAGATTAAATCAAAGCGCCTCTCTCCATCACATTCAACCTGGTGCCTCAGGGTAACATTTAAGTATGAGTGGAGATTAACTATTTTCATCATTTCTAATATAAACCTTGCAATGGTGCTTTTAATCAGTATTTAATATCTCTAAATTAATCCTAAAGGATCTAGAATGAGAAGATATAATTTTAAAATCTTTAGGATATTTTTCTCCTACTGTGATTCTTTACAGGATGGAGAGAAGTGTGTGTGAGCATTTTGCCTACTAAGGAAAATTTGGTCATGTCTGCAGACATTTCTCATTGTCTTGATTAAAGTTTGTTACTAACATCTACTGATTAGAAGCTAGAGATGATATTAAACACCCTATGATTCATAGGACAGCCCCCAAAGTAAGGCCTGAAATGTTGATAGTACTGAAATTGAGAAACTACCTGCATGGGGTAGAATTATAAATATTGATTTTAAAGACCAAGGTTATCCCACTTATTATTATTAACATGCATTGGCTATTTGAAATTCAATTTTTTTATATCTTTGAGTAAAGAGTAATATCATCTGCTTTATTCAACAACTCAGGGTTGTTTATAACTATCAAATAAAATGTATATAGTATACAAAAGAAAGGTGATACTTTTCACAACTTCTCAGTATTAACATTCTCATACTACTCATTATTCAATCAGATTTAATCTATAGATAGTTATGTAGGGCGAATGGGATAAACAGGACGGTTTCATCTTATTCAAGAAACCTAATTACCCATAGAGAGTCAAATGAGTTTCAGATCCTCTGCAGGCCAGGTGGGAAAAAAACCTCCCGTCAACCCAAGTTTAACATTCGGATTTCTCTTGTCAACAATCTACAGACACAGAATCAACCTGGGATCAGAAAATACTTACCTCATGGATTCTCTCTTCATGGTGGCAAGATCCAGGAGTCCTCGATACACACTCTGGGCAGCACTGATTGGCAGCTATTTGAAGCACTTCTCCCTAAGCATTTAAAAACAGCTCAGTGTAAAACAGCAACAGCAAACAGAATCACATGGTTCATCGTCCCCAAGTATCTTAGAGTCTCTAAATCTCACGAGTGTCCACCAGTGACAACAGACAGGATAAGTAAATAAACTAACAAAATGATCGTCTGTTAAGAGGAGCTTCTATGAAAGTAATTTCCTTGGGGGGGGGGGGAGTCTGCATCTTTTCACATGTAATGAAGTGAAGAATTATTTACACTAGAAATGCTCCACACAAGAAAGGCAGGGTGAGAGAAGAAGCGTATTTCCTTAAGGGTAGTATTTTCCTCTATTGGAGAGAGGAAGAAGATTCTGGTGTGTGGGGGATGGTCACCAAGCTGGCAAATCTTCCAGCCATCTTGGTGAGGCCTAACCTGAGGGGAGCTGAGGGGCTGACAGTTCATTTTTATCTGAGAATCAGAGTAACCAGGCACTTGGGGGCAGGAGGTTGAAGGACAAAGTCTGTCTAGGAAGTAGCATTGTTGTGGAGGTATCATATGTAAGTACTGCGGGGAGCTGGGTAGAATTCCTGGGCTCCAATAAAAATCTGCCCTGTTTTTCAAGGTTTTGTTTTTTGTTTTTTGTTTTTTTTTATTGCAATTGTGCTTCTGGATAGTATCAAAACAATGGATTACCACTTGATATCTCAAGATTTTTTTTTGGAAGTTATCACATATTAACTAGCAATGAATTTGCCACTATGAAGAATCTATTAAGAGTTACTAAAAATTTAGGGATTGGGGGTATAGCACATAGCATGTGCAAGGCCTGGGATCTATCCCAGAAATAATTAAAAAAAAACATATATATATATATATATATATATATATATATATATATATATGTATGTATATGTGTGTGTGTGTGTGTGTGTGTGTGTGTGTATACACACACACATACATACACACATACAGATAGCACAAACAGGAGAAGGTTGGTATTTGGGGCCCTATGATTCTCCTATTCCATCCTCTTACTCACACTACTCCTCTGCTCTGTATCTTAGGATTTCCCCAATTCTAGATGTGGCAGAACAGGCAATGAATGATTCTGACCAAGAATGGTAGAAGATTCTTCATTAGCCAAGAAGTCATGACACATCCACAAGATAAAAGTCAACCAAGAATTCAGTCAGTAGAATGAAAATATAAAATTGTGTGTGTGTGTTTGTGTGTGGTAATATTTTCTTTGTTATTTTTTGTTGCTTCCATTTTTTAAAAAAAATATATATCTACAAGAGAATTCTCATTCACACAACTACATCCACAAGCTTGTATGGGAAATAGGGCTGAGATTTTACAACAGTTAATCCTCTACATAGATAAATACATCAATAACAGTAATCTCCAAATTCTTATTTGCTTGATAAAGAACAAAACTTATATGATATGGGATTTTATAAAATTGCCCATACTGTGCAACATTAATGACTTCTCCGAAAAGTCGCCTCTGAACCCAAATAGAAAAGTACACTTCAATTTCCACTAAGATGGCAATGGAAATTACATTAGCATAATTTCTCCTAAGAATTTCATACAGATAGGAAATGAGATAATCCAGTTGTTTATATTCTAACTTGGCAGCAAGGAGCAAGGGAGAAAGGCAGAGAGAATGGAAAACTTCAAAGAATGTCTTATGCCTCCAAATTAGTTTTATTTTATTATATAACAGCTAATTTTCAGATATGGTCCTCAAAAACCTCATTTCAAAAACATAGTATTCTTTATGTGTGAGTGGCAGAGGGCAAGAAGAAAGGGAGGTTCCCAGCAAGGTTCCATCTGTTGAACTTCCGGTGGGGCATGACAGAGATGAGGTGAAGGAGGATCAAAAAATGTTGCAAGTGTATGCCTGGAAAATGGGAAGCAAGGAATTCTTGGCACCTGACCATGTAACCCTATACAGCTTGGTGAGCTGTGGACTGCACAAATCACACAAGCCCACTCTTCCTCTGGACTTTGCCCTGAAGAGCAATGAAAGTGACTGCATGGGCAAGAGACATCAAGGAAGACTGTAGGGGGGAACTGAGCAAGAGGACTTGATTAGGTTCTAGAAGCACAACTAACAATAAGGGATAATTTCATAATTTTAGCTAACATTTATTGAGTGCTCATAAGAGCTAGGTACAGTAGTCTCCTTCCCATGTAGGATACATTTCAAAGCTCCCAGTAGATGCCTGAAACTATATATAGTATAGGACCCTATATATTCTATGTCTTTCTTACATGATAAAATTTAATTTATGAATTAGGCTCAGTAAGAGATTAAAAATAATAGCTAATCATAAAAGAGAATAATTATTTTTAAATGCTGTGATAAAAGTCACATAAATGTGATGTCTCTTTCAAAATATCTTATTGTACTGTATATCTTTTCAGTATGTGAATTTCAGAACATTAATGTTTTTCTTTCCAACATCACAATTCTTGAGCTTTGGGGCAATTATGAAGTGAAATAAAGGTTACTAGATCACAGCACTGCCATATCAACCCAGTGGATCTGATAATTGAGATGGCTACTAAGCAACTAATGGGCAGACAGCATATACACTGTGGATATACTGAACAAAGGATGATTCAAGTCCTGGGCAGGATGGAGCAGAACTGTGCAATATTTCATGACACTACTCAGAATATCATATGATTTAAAACTAATGAAGTATTCATTTCTGGAATTTTCCAGATAATATTTTCAAACCATGGTTGACAATGCAAAACAACAGATAAGAAGGCACTAAGCATATATAAGCATGCACCTCTTTTCCTGGTAGCCATTCAGCCCCCAGTTGGCATTGTTTTCCTACTGATGTCAGTCTCAACACCCACCACTTCCCATATCTCTACTCTGTCTCTTCATGAGAATGGCAAAATCCCTGTCCCGTATCTATCCCACACTTTGTCTTATCCTCTTTTATACTTGACTGGTGTGCATTGCTGAGAAAAGTATTCCACCATGCAGCTTGGTACCCACAAGTTCATGGCCTCCTGCTCCCATAACACCACTCTTTATCTGACCTTGATCAGTCCCTTTCTCCCCTCACTGACCTCTAACATTCACTACTCTCATAACTCCTACAAGAATCTCAAAATCTTCACAAAGAAACCTCACTAGGTATGAACTGCATCAGTATCCTCTTCCTTTTCTCGCCCTCAGATTTACCTGTATCTGTATTCATCCATGGGTTTTTCTTTCCATTCCTAGAGAATGAGGTTGCTTTCCCACCCCTATCCCATTCTATACTCTGGAATTCTCTACAAACTACTCTAATTCATTTCTTCTCTTTCATTCTCCTCCCTCCCAACCTTCATGTCTTCACCTTCTCTCTCCATTCTGGATCATTCCCCTTTCTCTCCTAAGGTGATCTTGTTTCTCTCATGCTAATAAAAAAAAAAAAAAAAACAAACCACTAAAAAACAAAACAAAGTAAAATCCTACCCCCATCCAAGGGATTATTCTACAAATGCTAGCAGAAGCCTTCTGTGCTCATCTGCAATAATGAAGAAAACAAGATTGCTGCTCTCAAGGAGCTTATAGTCTGGAGGAAGAGCAGACAAAGGGGCGTATGCATTCTAGCCACGAAGTGTAAGAAGGGTAAGCACAAAACACCATGGCGGTGCACAGGAGGGTAGATGGCTTTGGAAGAGGAGTTCAAGAAACTTCACAGATGTGCTGTTGTCTGCCAAACATGCCCCTTCTCCACTCAGTCAAGCTTTGAAAAAGTAGCCTTGAGTTAGCCTTCTTTTCCTCATTTTTCCATTCAGTCCTCAAAACTCAGCACCAGCTCCCTCCGCTCCACTCACATTAATTCACATATTGCCAAATGCAGTGGATCACATTGCATTCTTCTTCCACTTAGTCCCTCAACTATAGTTAACACAAAGTCCTCCTGAAAAGCCTCTACTCCCCTGCAACCATATCTTGCTTTCCTCTTTGACCATTCCTTAGCTCTTGCCTCTCTCACCCGGTCTTCTTAAACTTTAAGTTTTCTTTCTCATGTTCCTCTGGCCCAAACTCCATCCTTGGCCTTGTATCCTTTTCTCACACAATCTCTTTGGATAAGTTCATTAATTCTAAAGGCCCCAGACATCCACATTATAACTTCAGCTCTGTCTTCCCCTCTGAGGTTTGTTCTCATATATCCCGCTGACTGGCTTCTCCCTGAACACTTTAAACTCAACTTGCCTCAAACTAAAATCATCACTTTTCCCAGTTGGACTACTAAAATATACATATACTGACAGATAGATAGATACACAGATACATAGTTAAGATATAGAGGGATCAGTTGGTGGCTCATCAAGCCATAAACATGGAAGTAATTTCTCCTTCTTTCCCTCATCTTCCTACCTTCAATCAGTTCTACTGACGTATCCCCTAGGTATGTATAGGACCTAACCTTTCCTCTTGATCCCTACACTACCATGCTCTAATTCAGATACTCATCCTTTCTTTTAAAAAAATGTTTATTTGTTCTTTTTAGATATACATGACAGTAAAGTGTATTTTTGACATACTATACATTCATGGAGTATAACCTCCCATTCTTGAGGTTGTACATGATGTAGAGTTACACTGGTCGTGTAGTCATATGTGAATATAGGAAAGTTATGTCCAATTCATTCTATTATCTTTCCTATTCTCATCCTCCTTCCCTTACCTTCCCTTCCCTTCATTCCCCTTTGTCTAATCCAATGAACTCCTATTCTTCCTTCCCCACCCCCTGATTATATGTTAGCATCCACATATCAGAGAGAATATTCAGCCTTTGTTTTTTTTTTTTTTTTTTTTGAGATGGGCTTATTTTACTTAGCATAATAGTCTCCAATTCTATAAATTTACCAGCAAATACCATAATCTAATTCTTCTTTATGTTTGAGGAATATTCATTGTGTATATATGTCGCATTTTCTTTATCCATTCTTCTGTTGAAGGGCACCTAGGTTGATTCCATAGCTTGGTTATTGTAAAATGAACTGCTATAAATGTTGCTGCGTCTGTGTCACTATAGTATGCTGATTTTAAGTCCTTTGGGTATATGCCAAGAAGTGGGATAACTGGGTCAAATGATGGTTCCATTCCAAGTTTTCTGAGAAATCTCCAACTACTTTCTAGAGTCATCGCACCAACTTGCAGTCCCACCAGCAATGTATGAGTGTACCTTTTCCCCTGATTCTTGCAAACAATACTCATCCTTTCATCTGTATCATTCTCATAGCCTCTAAATTGTAATCCTTGTTTCTAATATTATGCTTATCTTTGAAACACCAGTGATATCCTTCTAAAAGAAAATCTGGCCATTCTGCATTTATGCCTAAAACCTTCATTAGCATTCCATCACCATGAAAAGAATTCTAAGCTCCATAGTGCAGCCTACAAACTTCTCTATAACTGTGAATTTACCAATTTCTAGCCTCATCCCTCATTCAATCAGTCAAAAATATTTATTGCGAACCTACCACATATCAAGTATGATTGCTGGTGTTGAAGATATATAGTGAATAAAAGAGACAGTGAACGAGATATCAGCAAAAGCATATAGTACACCAGGCAGTAGTTAATACCACAAGAAAAACATGGAAAGTGGATAAAAAATGTGAGGTAGGTGGTAAAGGGTAGCAATTTTAAACAGAAGATCATGCCAGCAAGACTTAAACTAAAAGATTTAGATGATAGATAGATAGATAGATAGATAGATAGATAAACAGACAGACAGATAAACACTTTTGCCATAGGGCCTTTCACACAAAATTGTTCTAAGATATGTGGCGTGTGATATCTGTGTGTATCCAGCGACCAGCAAAGAGGCTTGATGGCTGAAGCAAAATGAGCAGAAGATGCTAGGGGAAGATTGATTAGAGTGGTGAAGTAATACCTTAAAAGACACTGTGAGGAGTTACTCCAACTGAGAAGAGAAGCCGTTGTAAGTCACTGGAGGATTTAAGGAGAGAAGCAACACGATCTGATGTCAGTTTTAATAGGATCATCCTGGCTGTACACCAACATTACAATGAAGAAGGCAAGCACAAGAGCAGTGAGACCAGATGAGAGGCTACTATGAGAATCCAAGCGAAAGATGGTAACAGGTAAAACCAGAGTGAGAGCAGAGAACTCTCATTTGCAATGTACTATTGTATGAAGGAAGAGCTGGGAGATCTGCAAATGTCCTGGATGTGGGATGGGAAGAAAGTAAGGGGTCAAAGATGGTGTAAGATTTCTGACCTGTGTACCTGGAGAATGGATTTACTGAGATGAGAAGAATTAGGAAGAGAATAAACAAAAAGGATGAAGTTGTGAGCTCAGTAGAGGACAAGGACCAGAAACTTTTTCAGTAAATATTTTAGCCTTTGGGATTCACAATTGGGTCTATATCACAACGCTTGTCACTGAAGTATAAAAGCAGCCAAAGATAATGCATGAACAAATGAGTATGCCTGTGTCTCAATAGTTTTTAGTTTTTGATTCTAAATTCTGAGTTCATATAACTTTCATAAGTTATTGGTCATGGCTATTTTCAACTATTTAAAAATAAAGAAAATATTCTTAGTTTATAGGTCATAAAAATATAAGCATCAGGCCACATTTATTCTGCTGACTCCTGGTATAAAACACTTCAGTTTCACCAATGTCTTCTAACAACTAATTTAGGGCTTCTTCTGTGATATCACAGCATGGTCCCTACATCACCACACAGACTCTGCCATCAACCAATTGGTGATTTCTTAGGAGTACTGACTCCATATAATAGAAGGATTCATAATATGCAGCAAAATATTAACATTTGTGTACTCCCTGATTCTCAGAAATCCACCCACACAGAAAATGAGAAATAGTCTAAAGGCATACCTTCATTCCAATGTTAGGGAAAAACAGAACCTTATTATTAGCATTAGATGTAGAAAGTCTCAAGATTAATTACTGGGGGGGAGGGGGAAGGCGGAAACCAGAAAAATAAACTGTGCTTGTGAAATTGACAGAATGCTTTCTTAAGAAAATAATCCGTCTTCTCTAGGGAGCTTCAAACATTTAAATTTCAAACTTACACCTTTTTAAAAAAATATTTGACTTTAAAAAGAGTGAACAGCTAGAAAATAAATTATTCTAACAAAACATTTGTAGTCAAAAAAAAACTGAAAAGTTTTAACAGAGTTTAGGACATATCACGCATATGCTTGTTCAAATTTGAGGACAATCTTGTATCAAGGACTCTCTTGCTTCTTCAGGAACCTGCTGGCAGCACAGTGATACCATCAGGGGCAGACACAAGTGGAGTTTTTAGAAAATAGTATTTGAGAAGTCAATTTTGATGTTTGACTCATGCAATGGTGTGACGAGTTGTTGAGATTAGTGTCAACATCTTTGGCTTGTGTCAAAATCAGGGAAAAATCTCTGGGCAGCAGTTTACTAATTGTACCATCTTGTTTAATTGCTTAAAATCTCCAGGCTTCACCTTTCTTATCTGTAATGTGGGGGTAAAGGCACCAACTCTCCATAATACTAACTGGGATAACAACTGGTAAACCTTTAACTGAGCACCTTGTCCTCAATAAATGAAAATTAATATATTCTTACATGTGATATGTTAAAATTCTCTCATGCATTTCCTAAAGCTCGCAATTAGAGATTGAGCTGAATGTTGAAAACAGATGATCAATAAGATGCAAAAACCTGACCCTTCACAGACTAATCCAATATATTTAGGGTACCATTAGGATATCATACCTTCTCAAAGGCACACTGAGGGTTTCTGCAAACAACAGGTTTGCAGATAACGATGTTGCCATGGCAACGGCAGTTTTGGCATGAATCAGGCTTCCAAACTGTGGCATCCTGCAAAGAAGCATAAGCTCTGAGTTAAAAACTGATCAGTCAAGGTCTCAGCACACAAAAGCAACACCATCAAAAGCCCCACATCCTGAACAATTAAAAGGCAGAGGAGTGTCACAGGCATGCCACACACAGTACTCTCTGGGCACTGATTAACCCTGAATGGCAATAAAAGCAGTATGATCCATTTCACAATAGTCAACCTACATAGCCAAAGACAAGGGCATTCAGCACACAGCTGTCAATACCCAGAGTAGAAAGTATCGATTAGCCACAAACCTCTGAGGACATGCTGCTCCCTGACTTGAAGTTTCTTTCTGCTGTTAACTAGCACAAATTATCTGAGAAGGTTTAAAGGAAAATGACTTATTTTTTAAGGTTCCAGGGATTGAACTCAGGGGACCACTGAGCCACATCCCCAGCCCTATTTTGTATTTTTTTTTTTTAATTTAGAGACTGGGTCTCACTGAGTTGCTTAGCACCTCACTTTTGCTGAGGCTGGCTTTGAACTTACGATCCTTCTGCCTCAGCCTCCCAAATCACTAGGATTACAAGCATGTACCACCACGTCCTGTGGAAAATGACATTTTGTCTAACTCTAATCAGTATTCAAAAAGCAGTATTTGCCACCAGATCATATAAGCACCTCAGACCTCACTCTGCTTACTGCATACTTCAATGCTCATCAGAGACAGATGTATGTAAGTGGTTCTGTTTTTCAAGATACATTCACCAAACACATATGCATTGAGTAGCTGTTTTGTGATCTTAATTGGGATCTTAATGAAATCTAAGTATGGGACCGTCTATGAAGATCTCACACATTATTTTGGATCATGAACATTAAATAAACAAAAATGTCATTACCCAACAAATTGGGAAGAAAAATAGTGAACAGAAAAGAGAATCCAGGCTCTAATAAAGGTCTCAGGAATTTCTTTCCTATTTCTCACCCTCTATCATGTTGAATCCTTATTTCAATCCTACTATTTTAAAGTAACTTTTAGCCCAACTCTCTCAGAGATTCCACAGAGACCTTTTCTATCCATTGAAATGTTGCTATGATGACTTTGAATTTAAGCAAAAAGACACTAGAGGATGTACTGAAATCCATTTTCCCAGACATTCCTATTCGTATTCTACATGAGTTGAAAATAGCCAAACTATTTGACTGAATTTTAAACACTAAACCTGAGAATGCTGTCTGTACTATTCTCTGGTTTAAAACTACTCCAAGGCTCATCTTTGCTTCAGATGGGATAAAACACAGACCCTACAATCAGGCCTTCACCTCGCTTTCTGGGCTTGTTGAACCTCACAGTCCTGAGGCTTTCATCCATTCACAACAACTGGGTCAAGTTACTGGACAGCCCTGCCTCCTCTCACCTGGTCTCCCATCTCACTCTCCTGCTGGGATCCCTACTCCTCCCGACTTCTCCTGGAGGAGTTCGCAAACCCACACCCTCTTTACACGCCAACCTCAGAGTTGAATCGTTCTTACCCCTATTCCATGCAGCTCTTTGACACTCCCCTGCAACCCCACTGTGTCCTGCACACCCTGTTACACTTTATTGCACTTGTTTAAATGCCTGTTAGCCTTGCCAGAGCAGACTGTAAATCCTTTGAAGCATGAACTTGGCCTGCTACACTGCAGATCCTTAAAAAGAGGAGTTAATAGTTCGTAAGTTGCTTAGTGAAGGCTTTTTCCCCCTTTAAAACTTTCTCATCCTTTTTTCCCTCAATAAACCAAAATCCAAGTGCTACTCAATACTTCAGGGAGAGAAAGAGAAGTTTCTAAGCTCCTGACAGCATCATCAGAACACAAGCATTTGACTTGAGCTGGGAATGGGCTGGGAAATGGGTGGACACAACAGACACTTTTACATGCAATGGCAGAAACCAAATGTGATGGTTAATGTTATATGCCAATACAGCTAGGCTATGGAGCCCATTTGTTTGGTCAGACATTAGTCTAGATGTTGCAGTGAAGAAACAGGTGGTCCCCAACTTTTGACTTTTTGACTTTACGATGGTACAAAAAAATACACATTTAATAGAAACTATACTTTGAATTTGGGGTTTGAATCTTTTCCCAGGCTAGCAATATGCAGTGTGATACTCTCTTGAGATGCTGAACAGCAGAGCAAACCAGAGCTCCCAATCAGCCACAAGATCACTAGGGTAAACAACAAATACTCTACAGCGTCCTGTGTTGCTATTATGTACAGGTAATAGGTATGTTAATTGCATGAAATGCATTTTTGACTAATTTTCTTACAATCAATGAGGATATAACCCATTGAGAATTGGGGAACATCTGCATTTTGTGGATGAGATTGACATGTACCATTAGTTGACTTTTAAATAAAGGAGTTTACTTTCCATAACATGATGAGTCTCATACAATTAGTTAATGTCCTTAATTGAAAAATCTGAGGCTTTCTAGAGAAAAGGGAATTCAACCTTAAATCTATAATATGGCTCAGGAAGTTTAGGCAGGAGGATTGCATGTTCAAAACCAGCCTCAGCAACTTAACAAAGCTCTAAACAACTTAGTGAGACCCTATATCTAAATAAAATATGAAAATGGGGGCTGGGGACATGGATAAGTGCTTAAGCATCCTGGGTTCAATCCCTGGTACCAAAAAAGAAAAGAAAGCTACAACATGGAAATTTTTCCTGCATTTCCAGCTTGCTCATCTGTTTTGTAGATTTTGAACTTGCCAGTGCATGAGCCAATGAACAAATTCCTTAAATACCCTCACCTCCTATCGGTTCTATTTATCTGCATAACCATGACTAATGTACCAACACTTGTATAGATTTACATGGATATGCATGACACTCTACACAGAGTCACTTCTCAGGTCAAGAAACGCTACGCTCATAATCACTCAGAGAATGTGCTTCAAATACAGGTAATTTTCCAAAGTTATTTTAGACACATAATATGTATCTGAGGTGAGATGACATTCCCAGTGGCTGACTCACAAATTCTAAGTCAAAGCAAATGAATACCAGAACTTGCCTTGGATTACTTCTGAATTTCTTCTTATCATTATAGAACATTCTTCAAACTTGACAATAATGTGTCAACTACAGGATGGTCTTAACCCAAAGAACACTGACATGAAAGTGAGGAAAAATGAAGTTCATTTCCAAGCACAATGCAATATACGTTTCCTGATGATTTCAAGAAAATAGTTCCAGTTTTAGTATACAGATTAAATTAAAATGACAATTTCCAAAGCCAGTTACTACCATTTATTGATAATTTAGTTTATGTTGACCAATCTTGGAGCAGGAAGAGCAATTATTGTACAAGAGGAAGAAGGCTTTCTCAAACTCTGCCATCGTCCTGGAAGACCAGGGAACATAGCCATGTGTTGGTACCATGCAAAGCTCTTACCTGTAGGACAGCCCTATGTAAAGGTCTCCAATGCAATTTACAGATGATGAAACAGGATGTGAGAGATGGAAAAATTTCCTCAAGTTCAAAAAGTCCTTAGAAGATCTCAGTACACAGGCTCTGGGGTCAGACTGCCTGGGTTCAAATCCTAATGTCATCATTTACTAACTGTGCATCTCTGGTTAAAGTGCCTGTGTCCCAGGTTCCTCATCTGTGAAACTGGGATACTAAAGTAAGGTAGAGGCTAAAGGTACTTACTCCATAGTTTTCTTAGAAGCATCACGTGAGATGCTGTATTTAAAGATTTATAAACATTGTCTGGGACTTACTAAGAGATCATTAAATGTAATCTGGTTTTGCTCCAAAGGCTTTCTTCTATGTTATAGGCATTCAACAAATATCTTCTAAACATTTAATTTTCTTTTTTCTTTTTTTTTTAGATGTAGATGGACACAATACCTTCATTTAATTTGTTTATTTTTTACGTGTTGCGAGGGATCGAACCCAGTGCCTTATGCATGCTAGGCAAGCACTGTACCACTGAGCCACAACCCCGGCTCAACATTTCCTTTTCTTAAAGTGAATACAGTCCCATATGTATCATGATTTTCCCATGTTCTTACTCTATACAAGTAAAACTTAGGGGAATAAGATTATTTCTTAATTGGGATTCTTACACTCAAAGGATCTAGAACATTGCCATGGGAGGGATCTGTAGGAATAAATCTGTAGACTGAGTTTGAAGACAATTAGGTAATTAGAAAGGTCTCTGTCTCACAAAGCAGTCAGCATGATTCCACATCTTTCTTTAACTTAGACCATGAATAGCCACACTGGGTCACATGAGCTTTCTTCATCTTAGTTTGGGCCGACCAACTTCATTCTCTCCAGATGCAACGTTCAAAACACCAGACTTCAAGTTCTTCTCTACACTCAATCATGTTCACAATGACCTCCAAGTTCCTAAAAGCCCATTACACATTTTAGCAGCCTTCAATTATTGCACTTAGCTTACTGAATTCTAAATAGGACCTTCTGAGAACAGAGAGTAAGTTTCCCACTTTCATTCACAAAAACCATAATCTTTCTTCATGTCAATTCAATGTTTCAATTTTTCTGGATCTGGGAAGCCTTCTTGATCTGTTTCCATATCTGTCTTCCCAGCAGATGATGAGTCTTCAAGAAAGGAAATTTCATTTTACTCCTCTTTGTAGATCCCCTGAACTTTACCCAGTTCCTAAATGTTGTCTGAACTAATTAATAAACAACTCAGGTACTTGTTTACCCTCATGAAAAAAAAATCTACCTGTATAAATTCATATATTCTAGTTAGGCTTGTGAGAGCTTGAGGAAACAGTGTTTAACTGATATCACCACAAAATCCCTATAATGTTGGATGTTATGACATTCCTGGGGTCTAACTATATTTAAAGAAAACTTTTCTTCATCTAAGCATTGAACCCAAAGAAAAAAGTTCTTAATTTTATGCCCTTAATTAATATATCCTCAGAGAGTTAAATAATTTATGGTTAATTTTAAGTAAAATAAATGCTTTCCCAAGCCTGGATAGATGGTCATTTACTTTTTAGTTATAAAACTTTACAAATCAATTTCTATGAGGCCATAAAATTGCTTTATGAAAGTAGGGACGCAGGAGTTCCTCAATAGCTAAAACTTTGGATAAAGCCATAAAATCCAAAGAAATAACACTGTAAAGTAAGTTTTACAGATTTTCATGTTACTACTGCAATTCTATCACTGTATAATCTTCTCTTTCAGTTTAACACACTCTGCAAAAGTATATTCTTAAGAGAGTCTTTCACTAGAATATAGATGAAAGGATTAGATTATAACAAAACTAAAAAGCAATGAAAATATGGTCTATTTAAACAGTTTTTATATTTTTAATAAAATATGAATAAAATTTTCAGATAATATCATTATTCCAAACACAAATACTTTAAAGTAGAAGGGTACTTTAAAAAGAAACTTATTTACTTGTCAAATATTTATTGAACATTTGATTAGTGCTAAAAATGAACAATGAATATATACCCTTCATCAGGACTCAAATTTCTGGGGGAAATTATTTATAGTACTCTAAAGAGCAGAATATCAACTGTCAACATAAAATTTCTTTCATCTAAATGTTATAATAACCATACTTTAATTATTGATTAATGCATCTCATTTTTAAATGCCCTTGGCTTTTTAGAGCAAAAATGAGAAAGAAGGAATAATGTTCCCCAAAACTGTGCTTTCAAGTTACAAAATAGTATGTGGACTATAATGCTTTTTTGGAATAAAAATATATTTAAATGCATAGAAACAAAGTGTGAAATTATGTGATTTCACATAACCAGGGTGTTGGTTAACTTTTCAATGGTGTGATCAAAATACCTACAAGAACAACTTAAAGGAGGAAAAGTTTATTTTGGTTCATGAATTCAGAGGTTCCATCCATGATTGGTACACTCCATGGCTCTGGGCTCAAAGTGAAGCAGAACTTCATGGAAGAAGGATGTGATGGAGGGAAGCTGCTCCATTCACAGTGGCCAGGAAATAGAGTAGGGAAGGGGCCCAGAGATGATAAACTCTTCCAGGGATGACCCCAGTGACCCATGACCTCCAGCCATACCCCACTTGCATTTTACCTCTGAGTGTTCCTGCATTGACAAAGGAGTTGGGGGAACACCTGATATCAAATCATAACACCCAGGAAGCAAAGGGTGGTCATTACTGGTGGGTGGTAGGTGAGTTTTTGCTTTGTCCTTTATCCTTATCTGTATTTTCTATTTTTATTTCATATTTAACTTATGTGATATTGTAAAGTCATTTTAAAAATATAAGGTAGGAAAACAAAACAAAACAAAAAAGGGTTTTTTTTTTTTTTTACCTCCAACAAACATAGACCCAGACAAAACTGGGCTTTGGTGTTAAACTAGCTTGGGGAGAGAGGGTAAATAAAACCATTTACCAAATATATAACAGTAGGTGATCTATCTAAACTTCCTGAGCTATCCCCAAACTCAGTCAAATTTCAAAAATTAACTGTACTCCCTACTTGTCCTTCAAAGCAATGAAAGAAAGACAACATTCAACCGGGGCCCATGTCTTCATTTCTGGAGGTTCATTTTCCTGACAAGTCTGGTTTTCAAGAAAGATAATCCATAAAAAGACGGTTCTTTGACCCAGCTTCAGTTCAGGCACAGAAATAATGGTCCTTGTTTGTCAAGGAACCATAAAGAAACGAATCAATAACTTTCATAAGGTTATTTTAGAGCTCAGTGCTTTTCCCAAGTGCCCTTCTTCAGACAACTTAGATAAACAATACCTTTTTCATTTGGTCTCATTTTAAAGTTCATGGAAAGCTCCTCATTCAGTCCCAAATAAGAAGGAAGATAGGGCATATATTGTCAGGAAAAGATATGGGATCTTGTATTTACAATAAATTATCTCCTCTCAGGAAGAGTAAGTACAAGTTAATGCCACAAAAGAGAAAATGACAAACCACTTTCTGTCTGAGACTATTTCACAGATTTGCTCCATATAATACCCACTTATGGAACTTCTTGTTTTACATATCAAGGACCATTTCAGCATCCTGGGATGATTAGCTTGTACCCGATCTCCTTCACCTGTCTTAAAAATGATAAACCTAAAGGCATCCACTGTAAGAATATCAGCTTGGATACAGAAACAACAGCAAGCATCACAGATGAAAAGATAGCTGCTATATATAACTGAAAGTGCCTTTGTTCAAAAGACCCTGAACATCACGTTTTTGTACAGGTGTCTTACAATAGCGTGATACCACAAGTGGAGGCAGGGAGACGGAGGAAAAGGGAACAAGTTGCTTCCAAGCACCAGTGTCCCAGATTCTCCACACATTAGTGATCCTACTACTCCTCACAGCATCCTGTAGACAAGGTATCATGACCCTGATTTTATTACTGAGGGAATAAAACATAGAAGGTTGAGTGAACTGCGTAGAGCTCAGCTGGTAATTGAGACATCTGGGATTCAAACCCATTCTTTCTTTTCTTTCTTTTTTTTCCTGTTTTGCTGTTATATAATATCAATAATCATGTTCTATAATGTATAACAACTTTACCATTTTAAATCACTCTTAGTTCTACTTTCTGACTTTAACTGATTAAAACAGAGAAACACCTAGGGCAGTGCTGCCTCCGTTTACAGAGGAAGAGTACGTGAGGTTTAAGTGACCTACCTACCAAATACTCCCACCCCTCTTAATCTAGCTTCCACAGAGCCCCCAGGTCTCAGTTTAAATATCACGTCCCCAAGAAGGCCTGCTCTGCCTCCTCAACCAAGGCAACATTCCTCTACTTCATGTTCTCAAAGCTCCTCCCAATTCCAGAGAGACGTATGTACTCCTCCCAGTTTTGTTTTACATAGAGACCAAACAAGGAAGAAGAGGGCACCTTCTGGGTTCTAGATTGTTTGGCAGTTACACCATTTTATTTTTCTTTTTAAAACCTCTTTACACAGATTTTCATCATGATTTCCATTTTATAGATGAAGAAACTAAGGTTCAGAGAGGTTAAGCAATAGTACCAAAGCTCATGAGCCTTGGTACCTGTATTTGAACTGGTGTACCCATTTGATTCTAAAGTTTGTTTTCATACATTATCACCTTTATAGCCACAGCCTGGTCTAGGAACACAAGGTTACACAGCACTGGTTCAAATAGCAGTGCTGACATGGTAGAGTGGGTAACCTTGGGTTCAATACCAATTCAACTACTTCCTAGCTTTAGAATGCTGAACAAATCTATTAATTTTTCTGAGTCTCCATTTCCTAGTATGTAAATTTAATAAAAGAGAGGACCTAATCAAGTGACAGTAAGAATGAACTACACTAATATTCTTGGTCCAGGGACCCTCCCATGAGATGTACACAGTCGATGCTACCTATGAATTTAGTCACATGTCACAAGCTTCACCTGTTGATCATGATATTTTTTATGATGGAGGAAAGAGTTAGTGTTTAGACCTATAGAAAGTCTCCCCTGGAATCTCCAGTATCCAAGACATTGGGTAGTTCACTTTCCTAGGGCTTACATGTTTACACAATATTCTATCAAGTTATGTATAAACTGTATTCCTAGAGCAATACAGCAAGCCAAAAATAATTAAGATATCTTTAAAATATAAAATAAAATAAACATCCATATGATGTACTCCCCATTCCAAATTCTGAAACATTTGAAATACAAGCTTAATTATAGCTCTTCTATTATTACTTAACACCCAACTTTCCATTTGTTCTGACACAATCTTGTTATAGTGAGAGTCTGACCTAAGAACACCCCAAATGACAACTCTCATAAATTCCTGGAGACAATAACCACAGAAAAATTTTCATTACTGATTAATTCAGTCACATATTTCCACTTTAAGTAATCCAGATACTAGGGAGATTCTACTGTAGCTAAGCTTGTAATTACTTTTTTCTTCTATCAATTCAGCTCCCAAAGATTTCATTTCATATTCCTAAAGCAAATGTAGGGGGAAAAATTAAACATTCAAAATGTTTTCACATAAAGTTAAATTATAGCTATACCATTATCGCCCATATTAAAATTACTTATTTTCTTGTCTTCTCTACTAGATCATTATCATTTCTTTTATAATTAGTTTTCTACTTGTCTGTCTTTAAAGAGTAAGGACAATTTCTTTATATTCATGTAGCTATGTAGGGACTAAAACATAGCAGACACATGTTTTTGAATGAAATAATAAATGGATGGCAGGAGGAATATTCCCAAACTTAAAGAATTGCTAGCTGTTTTATGATGTAATTGCTAAAAAAAAATCAATGCACAAACAACAGCACTTCATTCAATATGCTGCCCTTAAAAGTCTTGCAGCTGCAATAGCCATTTTCAATCTATAATATTTGAGAGCTTGCCTTCTAGACTTACATCTCAGTTAAGACCTTTATTCTAAAAGAGCCCCTCTATTTCTGATTACATGTCAAGCTGATACTATTATGTTCCAGCATGCCACAACTGTGTCATATCATCTGAAGCTCTTTTGGTGTGTCTTTAATCCCTAACTTTTCCTCAAGCCAGCCCCTTGGCAGTAGTCCTAGTTAAATAGACGATCCAGTGAAAGCAAATGGTTTGGATTTGTACTGATACTTGCACTTCTTGACCAGACAAAGACTGACATACTCAGTCTATTTTCAGGACTGGAAGACATCCTGAATCAAAGGCTTCCTTTCCAGTAGCTGATTCTCACCATTTAATGTGAGGACTCCAGAACAGGGACCATACTACTCAAAGAGACATTAAACATTTGCTTTAAATACAGAAGATTTGGGGTGCTACTAGTATTCAATGAACTAGGATCATGAATTCTAGATGTCATGTTGTGTGCATTCTTGCACAAATAAAAATTATCCCCCTTCCACATGACTTTTAAAATTCCCACCAAATTTTCATGTAGTAAAAAATCTACCTATAATTATCTGATTATTATATACTATTTATATACGCCATGATCACACATTGAATTACCCAAAATTTAGCTACCATGTAACTTAAGGAAAGACTGTATTATATGTGGTTCATAAATTTATGAAGATAATAACAAAACAATACATATATTAGAAATATCAGATGCATATATTTTAAATATTTCAATAACTAGAAATTTTTTTCAGAAAACAAATATTTATAAACATAATTAAACAGAATTTATAAAACATAAAAATCCAATCAAATAATACTACGCTTGTTTAATGGAAGACTGCCTACAGCTAAAGAGAATAATGGTAAGCAAGAATATAGATCAATAGAAAATATCCTAACTGAAACACAAAAAATGAAAGGATAGAGAATACAGAAAAGAATATTGGAGACACATGGAACATGTTATAAGGTTTAACATACAAGGTAATTTAGTTCTGAAGACAAGATGCAGAATATGGGAAGAATGAAATATCTTGAAGAAATATGGGCAATACTTTTCTAAAACCAAAGAAAAATGTCAAGTCATAGATTTAAAAAGTTCTGTAACTATCAAGCAGAATAAATGTTAAAGAAAATAACAATTTAAGTACACCAGCATCAGTATAAAAGCAAAAAGAAAAATCTTAAAGTCATAGAGAAATATGGAATTATCTTCAAAAAAGAACAGTAAAACTGACAACTTCTTCACCAAGAAGAGTGATGAAAGTTAGAAGATAAATCTTTAAAGTAATAAGCAAAATAAAATCACCACATAGAATTCTATACCCAGCAAAAATATCCTTCAAAAAATAAAAGTGAAATAAAGATGTTTTTTAATAAAGCCTGTGAGACTTTATCACCTGCAGACTCAGACTAAATACTAAAGGAAGTTCTTCAGGCAAAAAGACAATTACTTTAGGTAGGAACACAGGAATTAGGAAGGAATTCAGAGTAATCGGAAGGTAAATATCTGCATAGATCTAAATGAATAATAACCATACAAAACAAAAATAACACCACCTTGTGGGATTTATGTATTATTTGTATACATAAAAATATGTAAATATAAATGACATATCAACAATAAGACACAAGATATAAGAGGAGTGAATAAAATTGGAACCATAAGGTACTAACACTAGATTATAATTAAAATGATTAATGCATGATGTATTATCTATGATAATCACTAGAGGAATAATAAAAATGTGTATAACTAACAGATTAACTTATTGGTAACTTAAATTGTGGGGGGAAATGTATTAATCCAAAGAACACAAGGAGAGAGAGAGGACTGGGTTGTGGCTCAGTGGTACAGCACTTGCCTAACATGTGTAAGACCCTGGGTTTGATTCCCAGCACCACATAAAATAACTGAATAAAACAAATTCAATTATTCAATAAATAATTGAATAAATTAAAACTTACAAATTAAAAGAAAAGACCATAGAACCAGAATGACAAATAGAAAACAAAATGTAAGATAGAAGATATAAACCTAAAAATACCAGTAACTACAATGAATGAAACATTAAAAGATAAATACTGTCAGACTGGACTACAAACAAAGCAGTGAATCCAATAACATTCAGAGCCATGATTATATAGTGTGAACTGAATTTCGCAAAGAAAAATCCCAATGCACACATATCTATATTAGAATATATTTACACACCTGCCTCATTCAAAATAGGATGTTAGAAATTCAAGGCACCAGGAATTACTAAGAACCAACCATTGTGTTAAGCAAAGTGGAAGAAACAGACAAATACAATCCAATCCAGATAGGAAAGACTACAACCCAGTCCCTTACATTGGCTCTTAAATGTGAAACATGGTTGGAGAGGCAGGACTTTTGAAACAAAGAACAAAGCAAAAGAAAATAACTTGAGAAAGAACATAGCATAGAGAAAGACACACTGGATTCTAGACCAGGCTCTACTGGTACCAGCCTGGGTACAACAGATAAATCACTTCTTGGAAAATAAAAGATAAATCACTTTCCTCTCAGCAAGCTGTCCTCAGACATTTCTGTCCACTCCGGACAAATCTCTGTATGAACTGTTTCTCAGAGGAATTATCAAAGTACACCCCTGCACGGAATTTATAAAGGAGTTCATCATGCACTGGATTTTTTCTTTTGTGTGAATTCCACAAACACATCCATCAACATACGACCACTCCTAATGTATAAATAAGTTAGAAAGCTTACTTTTCAAAATATCACATCCACAGAGATACTGTTGACTTAAAAAAAAAAACACAAAACCTCTCAAGTCCCATTTTAAAATGTCACTACACAAGCGATGTGCTCTTAATATATTTTTATAGCTATTATATAAGTTCTAGATCATATGTAAGGTACTATACTACTCAGCAACCACTGCATATATGTTACATATATATGCATATGTGTATATACATGTAGGATATGCATATATTATGTCTATACAAATAGCTATAATATACATATTACATATATATACACATTACATGCATATGTATATAGTATGTATTTATATTTGACACAAAATGCTCACAAAAATTCTATGAAGCAATTAATTTTTACTTATTAAAACAAGAAATTGAAAATTATAGAAAGTGTTTGGTTAGTTATCATATAACTGGTGAAGTCAGGATTAGAACCCATGACTATTTGTTTTTAAGGTTCATATTTTTTCAACTGGAAAATGACATTGGTTCCGGAGAGAACAGTTCTCAACAGGCTTGAGTCTCTCTGATCAATAGACCTAATTGACTTTGGCTACTGCTTCCACCTATACCCTTTCTGCAGCTGGCAAGGATTTCTGGGAAGGTGAGAGTTAGGGATCAACCTTGGCAACCTGCCTTGCCTCAGCAACCTTACTCTCAATATCTTTCTCAAGATCTTCCTGTTTAGGAAAACAAAAGCAGTTTCTCCTCTCCTCTGGAAATGTTTGAGGAAGCTTTTCATAAAGACACATGATGCAATAAAATAATAATGATATAGTAACAAAATGTTACAGTAACAACTAAGCTCAAATCAACCTCCTTTAACTTGGCACTTAAGTAGTGTAATAATTACTTAGCTACTTTATTTCCATTTCTTGAATTCACAGTAGAAAAAATATCCTAATTTTCAAGTTAGAGATGGTAAAACAGGCCTAATCAGATATATTTTCTTAGGGAATAATTATCCAAGATGTTGTGTTGAGAAGTATTCTGAAGCTCTGACCAGGTAGGTGGTGGGAAGTATTACTGTCTCGTCCACCATGGAGTGAGGGATAATCTGTGGGGAGAAATGAAGGTACCTGCCTCATACGTTCTTCAGAGCTTAGCCCAACATAATCTATCCTAAAGTACTGTTCACTACTGTTATTTTATTAATGAATTAAAGTGTAAAAGAAAAAAAAAAGTAAGTAAGTAAGTTTGTTGGGCAAATCCACAGAGATGCTCAACTTTAATGATGAACATTTTACTCTGCTTATTTTTCCACTAAGCTGCTCAACTCTTTCCAGACACGTAAACCTTTCCTCAGTCATAACTAGTTTAGAAAATGGGCTTTTGTTCTGCATCAGCAACTGTTCCCAAGAACACCCTGGCACGGGCTACAACTGGCATGTGAGTTTACCATCTTTGCCTCTGAGAATGTGGGTCCCACCCCACTTCTGCACCAAGAGGAAATTAACTGCCAGTTCTAATGGGAATGACATATTGACTAAGTACTCAGACCAAGCAATCCACTCCCACAGTCAGCAGAATACATAGTGGTTATTCTCTAACAACACAGGAATGCTTGATTGGATTTGCCTCTAGCTTCACTGTTCACCAGGAAGCCACTGGAGACAAGCAGGTATCCAGTATCTCAGAGGAAGACCCTCCCAGGGTTCATTGTTAAATCCAGAGGCAAAACCCCGAGCAATTACACTTCTGGTACAATTACCAGCATCACCCCACTCCCTGCCAAGTGAGGGGCCTTGGCAGCTGAATAATACAGCTTTCATTTTACATTTCCACTTCAATTAGCTGACAGTACTAGTCAATTGGCTGAATAAAACAAAATGCAGGGGAAGTTGAAAGGTCTCTATGTGGTTTGCAGAGCTGTGCCTTCCAGAACAATGATGAGATGAAAGGGACTGAAAAACAAATTAGGGGACCCACGGCAACAAAAGGGCAGGCAGTGGAACACCCACAGGTGGCATGTATGGTTTAAATGGTGCACCAGAGACATTTAAGCTTAACACCCATCCCACCTACTGCTTATTGTACTAATGAAAAGAGAATTAAATTGTTGCCCCTGAACTTGCTTACTGCAAGGTCTAGCTGGGACTTATTAACATCACACAGCATATACATGCAAAAGACAACATTCTCCTGGGAACTTCATCCTCTCCAGTCCTGCCCTGCAGTCAACACTTACAGAGGAGTTACTGTGTACAAAGTCCCACTAGTGCTCAGGAGCTGTTAAAGGACTAGACAATGAATTTCCAGGGGGAGCCCACAGTGTCCTCAGTGAAATTAAACGCACACACACGAAATAAGCACAAGACCATATGGTGGACAGAGGGGACCCCAGTAACTTGGAATAACTGAATCATTACAAGCTACTGGCTAGTGTCAGAATCCTAGCTAAATCCTCAAGGGGTAGGGGCTGTCTAATACATTCCACTGGAGTCTCACAAGTTCTGGCTTGTTCCTTTTAATATCTAACTCTTCCAGAGCTGAGCAGAATCAACCAGTGCCTCAGTGCCAGCCTTCCCACCTCTGCCCTGATCATCGATACTCTTTCAGCGCTTATAGGACATTGTAAATGGCCTGGGAAAGTTCTACCTGGCCACACTGCGCACGAGCCTGAAATTTCCAGCCCCCTTGAGGAACAATTCCATTAAAGGCAGAGCATACATAATAATTTATTTCCTTTATATATTTTTGGCCCCATGATTGACATTCAATATGTACTAAAGGGGTATTGAGACATTGTCCTGAAGCTGAATGTCAGATGTAGGAAAAGAGGGCGTGCACAATTGCAAAGCAGGGCTTGCCAACCCTCCATGAGGTCTCCCAACTCTGAGAGCAATATGCCCAGGAACCACATTATTCAACCCCATCCTAAAGGTGAGAGGATGATACATCATGCAAAGAAATGAATGAAATGAGGCTTGGCAAGGGTCAATGTGTATTTGTAGAAAATGATAGTATTTTGAGGATCAAGGTCCTTTGCAAGGCATTCTAAAATGTCTACCAGAGAACTAACAGATGACTTCTATAAATGCAGTAAATGGCATTGTATTTAGCCACTCTGCATAAATACAGAACATAAGCAAAGTTTTTAAAGTTTCTAATACATATGCAAAAAAAATCCAACTATCAATTAATCAGCTCAGAAGTTGTTTACCATCAAGTTAGCTTTGTGTACATACTTATAATAGGCAAAGATTTTTTTACAGAGGAAAATAAAAACTTTAGAATACTAATGGAGACCATTAAAGAAATGTGCAGGGCTGGGAGTGTAGCTCAGTGGTAAAGCATATGCTTACCAAGGATCTGGGTTCAATTCCTAGCATTAAAAGGAGAGGGAGAGGGGAGCTGGGGTTGTGACTCAGCGGTAGAGCGCTTGCATAGCACATGCAAGGCCCTGGGTTCGATCTTTAGCACCACATAAAAAAATAAACAAATAAAATAAAGGTATTGTGTACAACTAAAAGTTAATTTTTTTTAAAAAAAAAAGGAGGGAGTTAATCTTTATAATAAATTCTATATTCCTATTTTTTTAATTTAAAAAGATAATCAGTTGTGTATTATTGTTATAGTAAATGTTTTAATTTCTTTTAAAAAAGAAAAAAATGTTAATACTGTTCATGAAATATCTATAGTGATGAGTTAATATGAGCTCCTAAATAAAATGGCTAGAGAAAGAACAGGTAAAAATCAATTCCCGCACTAATCTTGTACCTTTGGATTAGGTGATTTACTTTCTGAACTGGCTCTAGAATCCTATTGCTCTGATTGTTCCCTTAATACAATTCAACTATATTGAACGTGAGAAATGTGCTAAAAAAACTTTTTCTATTTGGCTCCATAATACAGAAAAATTACCACTACAGGTAAGAACAAGATTGTAGCTATACACATAAAAGATAACATATTTTTAAAAAACTGCTTAGACTTGCCTCAACCAGACTTTGGGCCATTTGGTATGTGTTGTAACTACTCAACTATGTCAACTCAACTTTGTCAACGTTGCTGAGAAAAAGCCATATATATATGTAAATAAACCTGTGTGGCTGTGTTCCAATCAGCCTTTACTCGGGCATTGACATATGGTTTTTCCCTTTGTCACAAAGTGATCTTATTTTTTTTCAACCATTTGAAAATGCAAAATCTGTTCTTAGCTCATCAGCCATAGACTGGATTAGACCCATAAGCCGGAGTTTGCTAATATATGACCCCCTGCATCAAAAAGGAAGGAAGGAAGGAAGGAAGGAAGGAAGGGAGGGAGGGAGGGAGGGAGGAAGGAAGGAAGGAATCATTAAGGGATAAAAGAAGGCAGACATTAAGGGCTCTGGTTGATTTGGAGATAACATGAGAGCAGCTGTCCAGGAGTTAATCATCTATTCCAATCCATATAACTCCTGCCCCCAGGCTCTTGAGACTGCTGATAAAATTCCAGCCACTGTCCCTGTCCTTGAGCTGTACTAGAAGATATGGGACAAGCTGAATTGTCATCTCTGCTGTCAATGAGGATGATGGGCTGTCATTACCTGATTCTAGACTGAAAAGGAAAGTATTAGTGCCTGGATACCTGTCTATCAACAGAGAAAAGCAACTCATTTTCTGCAGAGAAAACAAAAGGAACTAACTTCTGCCATGGCAAGATCTTTCATGAAATTTATTATCTGTGGAGTGGCAGCAAAAACAGGTCCAAGAAAATGTTAAGTTCCAAATTTGTAGCAGCAAGGCAATTACTTATCCTGACATCTCAAGTAAACTCAAGAAAGCGCCACCTTCTCAACAAAGTCTGTTATTGTTCTTTGAGGATGAAGCAAGTATCTCACACAAATATATTGCAAATTCAACATGTTATTTAGATGCTTGATCAATCTGACCTGGCAGGTGGCTCTTAAAAAAAGCTTTCTTTAAAATATACTCTTGCTTAGTTTTATATATATATATACATATATATATATATATATATATATATATATATATATATATATATATATATATGTATATATATATATATACACACACAAATTATATATATATAATTATATATATATATAATTTGTCCTAGAAACTGGCTAATATCAACACTATACATGATCAATTGTTGCTACGTCTAAATGAAAAAGCAATCCTGAAATATATTATTTGTGATTCTACTTCCACTATTTAAAAGCAGATAATATATTTTTGTTTGTTTTTAAATGTTGTAATGATTTTCTAAAATAATGGGTCTTTGGTGTGAAGTAAAGCATACTCATGAAAATTCAAATAGAACTCATTTACTAATAGACAAAAAAAAATGGCCTTAAATGAGGTAGAACTTCATTCTTAAGCAAATAAACAATTCGCCCTGATAACAGATATATAAATAGGGCTACAGTTTATAGCTATATTAATTGATCATCCATAATAAGAACATTAAGTAGCATTTTGTTTATAGAATGAAAAAACAAAATCACCTTCAGTATGAGAAAATTTAAAAATCAACAAATGCATGTGATTACCATGGAAGTAGAGCTTGAATTCTGTGGGCTGAAATTCCATATTAGGGAAATTGAGCCCTGATGGGAAATAATATGCTCTTTGTAGTTCACAAGTTTTTTTTTTAATCCAAAGGATAGATACAGAATCAATTTTAATAATCATTTCCTATGAAATTTCACATGTGTATTTGGAAATAACACAGAGATGAGGGTAGGCAGGGTTCAGAATATTTTGAGGCAAGAAACCTACATCTATCACCTTCTCAGAGATCCCCAAGGCTATCTGATTTTCCATACTTCCCACACAGGTGGAAAGTGGGTGACTCTGGGTTTGGAGAGGTGCTAGATCATCATTTATTTTCAAATCTCCAGGAAGACTGGTTCGATTGATTCTGGGCTAATCCACTTTAATTTCAAGAGCAGGGCCAAAATGATGGTGGGTCCACAGATTCTACAAAGTAACTCTAAGAAGATATGCCCTCAGATAAGAATCAAGAGCTAGATCAGAACCCAGTTTCAACCAGGTATCATAAGGGAAAGAATATACTTTGGCCATCAGTTCTTATACACTCTTCTTGATGTCACTCTGGTCACTGTCCACCTCTGGCCTGTTGCTGGAATACTCACAAAATAAACTACGTGACACTCAGAAAAAGTAATAGTCTTCTCATTCTTCTCCAGTTTAAAATAGGCCAAATAAATCAGAGAACATGTAGGCATGTTTCCAGATATACCCAACTCTCACCACCCTCTATGAACAAAAAGGGAGGCCTAGGGAAGAATATTGGTCTACATTTTAAACACAGATCTTTCTGTAATTGTTCCCCTCTGTGTGTATGTTCTCCAAAATGAAGCTTCTTAGGAGTCAAAGGGAGATGTCCAGGATGGACAGAATTATCAAATTTCACTCAGCAAAATATGGAATTTTTTGTCTGGTAGGGGGCAGTGTAAGAAGAAAATGATGGGGGAGAAAGACCTTTGAAGTTCATGAGTGAGAGCAGATAGGAGCTTGCAATAGTTCTTGTCCATCAAACTAGTGCTAAACATCTGACACAATTCCAGCTTAAATCACTCATAAAAATGGCAGGAAGAAAGCAGCAATAGATTCTGCAGATGTTGAGGAATTGCCTTTAGAGCAACGAAATAAATGCAGGCACAAGCAGACTGAACATGGGAGATGAGGAAGGTGTATATTGTCTCCAGATGAATTTTCAATCCCTCCACAACTCTCAGTTATCATATATATAATTTCTTGGTTTTGTTTCTCTGGAGAACCTGAATACAACATGTTAAAATATGTCAATGGATTTCTCACTACTCTTCACTAAAAATTCAAATTCCTTACTATGGCCTACCAAGACCCTGACTGCTCCAGCCTTCCCTCTGTACTTTTTGCCTTATGGTCTCAACATTTTGGCCTTCCACCAGATCCCTGAAATGCTTTCCTCTGGAGCTAGGTTTTTCCTTTTTCTGACAGTTTTTCCCCTTCTCCTTTCTCAGCTCCTCTCATTCCTGAGATTTTATGTCCTCATCCATGTCCTCCCTGATTCCCCTACACAATGCAGGCCTCTGTTACTCTCCATCATGGCTTCCTGTTTTTCTTCATGGCATTAAAAACTACTGAAATCCATTCCATTTATGTTTGATTCACTCCCTGGAAGATAAGGTCCCAAGAGCAGAAATTAGGCCTGTCTGGTTTACTGATGAACCCAGGGTGCCCATAACTGCAGACATTGTAGGATGAGAGAATAAATGGTGGCCCATTGCCCTGTCCTCCCATGCCTCTCTCCTCTCACAGTTAAAGTTCAAGAGCGGGGCCAAAATAATGGTGGGCCCAAGAAATATTCCACTCACCAAATAATACGTTCTTAGTTGGCTTATTCATGAAATCATTCCCTTATGCATGCATTCATTCACTGATTACTAATTTACAGTGAATTCATATTGAGCCCCATACTATGTTCAAACCATGAGAAGAAATGCAGGAAAAGAGGTATGCTTTGGGTTTGTGCATGTTGAAAATTATAAATACAAAAAAACTATTTTAATCAATATTGAGTTCATTTACATTGAAATATGGACCAAATATTTCAAAGAGAAATATTAGGGAACATATCTAGAGAGGTCTGGAGTTCCAACCATTTCATGGAAAAGAACAACTTTTCCTTCTATTTAATTTTACTGTACTCATTTATTCATTTATTCTTCACTTACTGAATAAATATCTACTGAGCACACTGTGTCTTAGGCACCATGTAAAGTAGGGGGCATGTCAGTGGAAAGCTACACAGCAGGTCAGATAAAGTCCTAGATTTGAAAGAAATGATGGCTTGGTATTACAGGCCCTGCAATAACTTCAGGCTAGGAGAGTACTCAACCAGTGGTGTATGTGAAAAGTAAGAGGAAGCACCAAATTTCAGACCAGAAAAAGGCTTCACCTACAAAAAGAAATTCTGTATACCTATGTTCATTAGTACCATTATTCACAATAGCCAAAAAATGGAAGCAACCCCTAGTGCTCACTGATAGATGAGTGAACAGACAAACTGTGGTTTATGCATACAATGGATTATCATTCAACCTTAAAAAGGAAGGAAATCCTGATACAGGGTATTAACATGACAAACCTAGAGGATATTGAGCTGAGTAAAATAAATCAGTCACAAAAGAACAAATAGTGTGATTCCACTTTGTGAGATGCCTCCAGTAGTCAAATTCATAGAGCTGAAAATAGAATGGTAGTTTCCAAAGGTTGGGGGAAGAAGGATTTGCTGGATGGGTATAGAGTTTCCATTCAGTGAGATAAAAAGCACTGAATTGGATGTACAACAATGTGAATATAATTACCACAACTGAATTGTACAGTTAAAAAATAGTTAAGGGACCGGGGCTGGGACTCAGCAGTAGAGCACTTGCCTGGTATGTGTGAAGTACTGGGTTCAATTCTCAGCACCACATATAAATAAAAAATTAAAATTTAAATTAAAAAAAAAAGATCTATCAACAACTAAAACTTTTTTGTAAAAAAAAATGGTTAAGATGGCAAATTTTATGTTATGGCTATTCTACCACAATTAAACTTTTTAAAAATATGTTATAAGCAGATAGACTAGGGTGAAGCTGGGCAAGGTTGGGGTAGCACCCTCAAGCTCTGTTCTTGATGCACCTAGATGCCCAACATCCAGAAAGACAGGTTTACAAACTGGCTACTGATTGACTACTTTGGAGAAAGGCTGGGGGAGGGAACACCTCTGAATTGTCATTAATCTCAAAGAATACAGACTATACTCCTAGGTCATACCAGGTGGGAGGACACCTTTGTGCAATGAAGGTTGATTCTATGTCTCCTGTTCATTCAAGGCTGTCAAGAGGTGACTGGCTAGTAATGAAGTATAAGGGCAGATGAATTAAAATAAACAGCCAGCAAAGTTAGGTAAAGGCTGTGCAACTCACTTGCACATGGAACAGGACTTTTACTCTGGGTTATGAATGAGGAAATTAATTGATCTTGGCACAAGTAACCCATTGGCTCCAGGAAATTTCTGCTGTAAAATTTAAAACACAGGCAGTTTTTCACAGGCAGCCCTCCAAAAAAATCTGAAAGGTATTCATGAAAGGTGTTACTTCTATTTTCATGTGTGTGGGATGTTCAGAAACAAAGAAGAATTTGCTTCAAAATTTTCTAGCACAAAATTTAAAATGGGAAAGTAGAGTTGGAGATGTAGCTCAGTAGCAAAGTTTTTGCCTCACATGCACTAATGCCCTAGTTTCAATCCCCAGCACTGCAAAGAAAAAAAAAAATAAAAAGGAAAGGTAGATGAGACAAGATTGGAAAATGTTAATAATTCTTGAAGCTAGATAAAGGTTACATGAAGTTGAGGTTCATTGTACTATCCTCTCTACTTTCGTGTTTACTTGAAATTTTCCATAGTAAAAATTTACTTTATAAAATGTACATGTAACAAAACAATTTATGACAGACTTGTGGATGACTTCAAGACAGGTACAGAATTTAGATTACTCCTGACCCATTAAGTTACTATAAAATTAAGCAAGATGATTTATTAACAATAGAACGTGACAGTGTCTTTGAACAAACAAGTAATAGAACGCAAGTGTACAGGTGAGGAAAGAGAACAAGACGTAGGAAAGGAGACATTTTTATTCCCCTGCCTCTTTCAGCTACATTAATTCAGTCTGAAAGGGAGCCACAGCAGAAAGTCAGCGCCCCCAAATTCCCCAGAGTGAGGAAAGTACTGATGATTCTTATTGGCCAGACTCCAACTCCATGGTAAATCTGATAGCAACTATAATTAATAAACCCAACAACTATTAAAGTTGTCTGCCCATTTGACTCCCAAGAATGCTCCTAACTTGTAAAAGCAATCCATAGCCAGGCATGGTGGTGCACATCTGTAATCTCAGCAAATTTCAGGTCAATCTGGGCAACTTATTGAGACCCTGTATCAAAATAAAATAAAAAGGGCTGGGGATGAAGTTCAGTGCTAGAGTTCCCCTGGATTCACACCCAGTACAAGAAAAAAACAATAAAAGAAGAACCAAAACGAAAAGCAATCCACTGTGTGGACCAACTTTTGACCTTAGGAAGTCACAGAGGTGCTGACCAATGACAACTAACAGAAGTAGAAGTAAATTTTCCTCCATCCAAGAAGAATGCTCAAAGTCCGTTAAAAAAAAAAAATTAAATAAATAAATAATTACTCAAAGTCATTTGAGTCAACTGTCTGCCAACTTCTTATGTGGGCTCCATATTTGATTCAGAAGCCAGTTAAATATTCACCCTTTAAAATTTCAGTCTTCCAGTAATCATTTATAACATTAAAATGTTATATAACATTTAATCATTTATTACGTTTTTAATTTATCCTGACAATGAAAGCTCTATATGCCTATTCCAAAAAACTTGAGAAGACATGAAAAAATAAAGACTCAAAGTAACCACTATTATCATTTGTCTTCTTTCATTGTGTTTTATAAGAGACACAAGATAGAAGGAGCTTGGCCCTACAAAACTATGGAGCCACACTCTAGCTGTGGTAGGTCCCTTGGATGCCTCCCTTCAGAAAGGAAATATTCTGCATTCAGTGACTGATTGCATAAGGAGGTGCAAAGCCCTGGTGTCCTTCCCTAAATGCGCAGTTAACTCTGAAGGACCATCCCCACTCTAGAGCTCCAGTGGAATCACCTGCTGGCTCTGCTATAACTGTCATAATGCAACTTTTCCCTCTGCTTAACTTCTCTCCTCTCACACTCAGTATTTACCCCAAGAGAACCTCCCAATAAAACACTCAACTACACATCAATTTTCAGCCCCAGAGTCTGTTTCTCAAGGAACCCAACCTTAGCCAATAAGCCACTATTATTTGCTCTGTAAGAGCAGGCAGGATCTATATTTCAACCAATTCAAGTACCTATTATGTGCTGAGCTCAGTGGTAGAAATTCTAAGTTATCACACCCTAGACTTTGCACATGTGTAAAATGTATAGTAAAAGCCATGCAAATAAGGAATAGGGTAGTTATAGAGATTTGACTATACCTGGTCTCATAAAAGCTCTCAGGTCTGCCTCACACCACATTGAGAAAAGAACAAAATCAGTCTTTATCCAAGTCTCAACATTCTCATACACTAATTCCCTGGCTTCCTTAAGATGAACCTTAAATTCCTTTATTCAGATGATCTATTCAGACTTACTTGCTTTATTTATCAGGCTCATCTTTTCTCAAGATCCTCTGACTTAAGCTACTCTCTCTCCTGGTTTGGGGGATGCAGGGTCTTCAGCTCCAGACAAAAGGCACTACCCCAAGTCTATAGGAAGGGAAGAGGTGATGCAAAATATGTGGCAATTGCAAGAGGAAGGAGATCACAGTAAGTTCTACAAAGAAGGTAATGGTTTAGTTGAGATTTGAAGGACAGATCATTTGCAAAGATGACAATCTTCAAGCTTTACATAATTTAAAAAAGTATAATTTAGCCGATATTCATTGAAAAATTATTCAAAATAGCCAGAATGCACAATCAACCCATTATCTTCAACAGATGAATGAACAAAATGTGGTAAGTGTGTATACAGATACACAATGAAACATACACATATACAATGTGTATGTTTCTTTATGGTATGCAGCCATAAAGAAAAATGAATTTCTGATACTTGTTACAGCATGGATGAACCTTGAAGACATCATCTTAAGTAAGATAAGCTGGACACAGATGAAAAACATTACATTAAATATCTAGAATACACCAATTTAGAGAGACAATGGAGATAAGAAATCACCAGGGCTGACAGGAGAGTGGGGAGTTACAACTTAATGGCTGTAATCTTTATGATTCTCTTTGGAGTGATGAAAAATTTTAAAGTTGAACTATTGTGAACATAATTATATGGCATTGGATTGTATACTTTAAAATATTAAAATGGCATATTCTATGCTATATCTGGTTTTGCTAAAGTTAAGGAAAAAAAAAAGAATTAGTCATTCCTTGGTATCCATGCGGAATTGGTTTCAGGAAACCTCCAACACATCAAAATCTGTGAATGATCAGGTTCTTTATATAAAAATAGCATAATATTTGCATTTAACCTATCCAGATCCTCCTATATACTATAAATAATCTCTAGATTGCTTATAATGCGTAATATAATATAAATGTTATTCAAATAGTTGTTATATTGTTCAGGGAATGATGACAAGGGAAAAAAAAGTCTGTACATATTCAGTATAGGTGCAATTTTTAAAATACTTTCATTCTGCTATTGATTGATTTCATGGGTATGGAGCACTGACTGTACTTAATGTCAAAGCTTCACTTCATTCAGTCTGAGTCCAAGAAAAGTCAAACAACTGCCCAGCCCCAGGGCGCCGCGGTGCATGGTGTGAATGGAGAGTACTCTAAGGGAAAGGGGCTCAACCAAACAGGCACTGCACATCTGTTTTCCCCAACCCTGTGTCAGCCTGACAATCAGAAAGTCTGGAGGTGGCATTTTAGTCACAGGACATTTTGATGAAGTGTCAGAATTCCCTCCTGCCTTCCTGAGTTTTCGATGACAGTATACACATTTTCACAGGCAACTTCTCTTTGCTGAAGGATGACATTGGCACACGGAATACATGCAGGATTCAGCACAGGGTTTGGTGATAATTTCACATACATAGACAGCTTTGTAACCATCATGCAAGTATCCATACAAAACTTGTCCAGCACCCCAGAAGTTTCCTTCACACCTCTTCCCAGTCTATAATCCACCCCTTCCCAAAACAATTTCCGTTCCAACTTCATAAACATCCACTAGTTGCATCATAATTATTTTCAAGATTAAACTCCTTACTATAAACACCTGAGCATCACTGATGCCTTTCTTTGCCAACAATTGCCACCTTACTCTCAGAGTGGTGATAATGCCCATCACCATATGCACAGCAGAAGGAGAACGCTTCCATCTCAGTGAGAGAAAGTTGCCATGCATGTGAAGCCCCAGTGGGTATGGACGTGGGATGCCAACAGACGCTCCACATTTCACACCTAGGAAGAAAGCAGCTTACCATTTCTCTTGAGGCACTGTCACCTAACAGACCCTGTGATTCTATCAGTTAACATCCTCTGATTCCCACCAAGAGCCCTGACACCTATGATTCCCCTTCCTGTGATGACTGCACCGACACAGTAATTCACTTCTCCTCTCTCTCAGATGCTCCCATAGAAAGGAAACCTATTTCCCATAATTGTGTCATCTTCCTGATAGGCAAGGACAGGACAGTGGCACATGAGCCACCTCAATGGCTCCAATTTCTCAGGGACGCACACAAGCGTCCCTGAAATATGAAGAGCTGGTGGCAGAGGAAGGCAAAGCAAAAAGCTGACAGACTCCGCGGAAGTCAGGAGAGCCCCAAAACATAAATGCTGTTTCTTACAAATCAGAACACTTTCTCCCAGGATGCATTAGGTCTACTTAAAATGCACCAGGCACTCTATTTTGTGCTGAGGCTTCAAAGCTCTGGACTTAGGCCTAGAGAAGCATGGTGAGAATAAACAGTAATTTTAAATACAAAGTTGATCACATGGCTAGTTTATATGCAGGTGATGAGTGCTGCCACAGAGGCATGTGTGGCTTAGAATGGGAACAGAGGGAACAGGGCCCTTGTGGCCCTGTTTGGGGAAAGCAGAAAAGATTTCTGGGAGGTGATTGAGTCTTGAGAGCAGTTAGACAGATTAACTAAAGGGGTACTACGGGGCTGGGGAAGCAGCCACACAGGGAGAGAGAAGGGGCAGTGTGGCGCGCAGCACCATGGCTTAACCGACAGAGATGAGGATGAGCAAGACAGGTGAGGCCTGATCAAGGAGCACAGAGAACTCAGGTGACAGCCATGTGGACCCCAAGGAGAACACGACCTAAGAACCACAGGGAACTGTGCCACAGGAAACTAAAGGGCACAGAGTTGATGAACTGTTCTGGAAAATACAGGCTTTTGCCAACTCAGTTGGGAGGCAGGCCAGCAGTAAAGAAGGTAAATGAAATTAGCCTCCTTGACGACTCACCTAGAATCGAAAACTCTTCTTAATTAAAAGCAGTTATTTTCAAAGGTCAGTTGAGATATGATCCTGCTGTTACAACCCTTGTAATAACAAATAAGTATCCAGGGCACCCTGGCAGTTTACGGTTCTGTGCTCAGATCCACAGAAATGCACAAACCTCAGGGGAAAGTAACCCAACATTGATCATGAATCTGAACTTCTATCAGGTTTTTCCATCTCCTCTTTCTCCAGTTCCACTGGCCAGCCAGGTATCTGACTGCTCCTCCCCCCTCTGCCCCCAGGATTCTCTGATTTTAAGACTCACCACTTTCTCCAGGAATCCTTCTTCAAAAACCTTTGCCCTAGATACCAGGAAGGTTAGAACTTGGGTCTTACTGACTCCTACATCTCCAATGCACTTAACAGGTATGCTTTAAATAACTGTGGAACACAATAATTTGCTGAGTCCATACTATGTGCCAGCCAGAGGAGGTAACATCTCCTCCCATGTAGCAATAGCTGGATCCAACAGGTAGCCCTGCATATTCTCTCGAACAACCTAGAAAGAAACCCCAGGGAAAACTGGTGCTCCCCAACCCACTTTGGTCTGATTTCAGCTACAGAGCAGCTGATATCATTAATAGAGCATGAGAATAAAGACCACAAGGAGCAATTTCCCAGGAGTTTCCTAGCCGAAAGGTATTCTGAAAAAGAGAAAAGCCTATAAGAGATCATGACAAGAGAGCCTAATGTAGTCTACATCAAAATGGATTGTTTTTGTGCTCTCCCTGTTATGGTTTGCCTCAAGGAAGAATCTACATCTAGACGGTCTCTATATATCCAATTCCTGGAAAGACCCAGAAACTCACTAAGAAGGGTCTGTCTTAAAGTTAACAGACTTCATATCTCTGCCTGAGAAATGACTCAGAATACTTGAGTTGGTCAATTAGGATGATATTTGAGTTAACTAATCAACACCAGAGACACATAAATAAAGTCTTACACAATTCTCTCTTCTCCAGAAAATAATCCTTTTTCTATGATGATGCATTCCTTTGTGCATGTTAAATCCACTGGATTGAAGACTATCTTAACTTTTTGGAAAACTTCCAACTAGTTAAAGATGGTAAAACATGCTTGACTTATCAGCAATCCATTTCCAAAACCAGTTTCTCCTCTTAGAATGCATCATTTCTACAAAGGGCAATTTCCCACTATTTAATATCGGATCTTACTGTCTTCAATTTCAGGAGGCAGCCCTTTTGGCCTTAATTTCTGAAAGGTCTCTTTTTTGGGACATTTCTCCCTGTCTCCATTTGTAAGGAGGAAAAACAAAGGATTAACTACTAGATACATATAGTAGAATTTCAGCAAGACACCAATCTTCTGTGGTCTCATTTTCTTCATGTAAGAGTTAAAGAGGAAAAAAAAACTCATTAGGCCCCATGACTTCTTGAATGCTTTCCATTCTAATACTTCTTTCTGAGATCATTTCTTACTAAGGTAGAAATTACTAATTACAGATAGTTGCATAAACCATGGGGACTGGGGAAAGAGGCATGTAAGTATTAGTACATAAGGAAAAAAAAAGGAGCCACATAAACATGGGGGAACAGAGTAAGAAAATTCTTAAGAGAGGCCAGAGATTTAGGCATAAAACAGATGGCTCCCTACAGTAAGGAACTGAGGAAAATACAAGGCAGACACTGTTAATGAAGGAGGAGGCCAGGCAAAGGGAGCCTCAGGCAAACAGAAACAGCCCTTACCATCACCAGGCCTGAATGGAAATGGCAGAGAATGGTTCTCAGAACCCAGAAGAGCTGTGTGACCTTTGCTGACAGAGGAACCCAAGCAAGAGGAAACTCACGGGTGGGAACTGGAAGGATAAATATCCTTACCTCACTACCCTGAAGCCCTTGGATCTCTGACCAGTGTCTCCCATCACTTACACACAACTGGAAGCAAGAAGGGAAGGGGCCTGTGAATGCATGCAGCCTCCAGGGTTGCAGAACAGCGTAAGTGGTAGGTTTAGAGAGACATATGAAAAATACCCAGCCAAAATACTTAGTCTGCTCTACTGTTTGGTCTCTATAGCCTCAGTCTCAAAATAGGCAAAGGTGAAGTCTGATGATGATTAGCAGGCCACTGCCACCTTCTCTGGAGGTGAGCAATGCTGTGATAAGGTTGGAATGTTGGAGTAAGAATGGGCTTATTTCCAATAGTTACACAGAAAGAATAAATAGGGGAAATAGGAAAAGGATTCGGAACTCTCAGAAGGCTGAAGCAATTCTAAGGAGTTTTCTGAAGACCAAAGTTCAAAGACACAAACCATGAACCACCTGAGAAGTTGGATATTACATGAGGTGAACTCTGATAAGCAAGTTACAATGGGTTTTTGAAGGCCAGCTGTCCACAGGTCAGCAACTCCCATTTCACACAGAGGAGTCCTAATATCACCCAGAGACATTTTCCCAAGAGCCTAAGGAGCTTCTTCCTCAGGGACTCTGATCTGATTGGTGTAAATACCCAGGTGAGTGGCTGTGCAGTGAAGAGAATGGTTAATACAGCAAAATCTCATTCATTCATGAGCAACTACATTAGAAATATGAGGTATCTCAGACTAGGCTGCAAATAAGCAAAACTGCAGAGAATCTCAAGAACTACTGAATAGACCAAACTGGATACAGTATTTGAAGGGCAATGACTTATAATGGTATACAAACTACAATTCAGGGCTGGGGATGTGGCTCATGCGGTAGCGAGCTCACCTGGCATGCGTGTGGCCCAGGTTCGATCCTCAGCACCACATACAAATAAAGATGTTATGTCCACCGAAAACTAAAAAATAAATATTTAAAAAAAATTCTCTCTCTCTCTTAAAAAAAAAAAAAAAAACTACAATTCACTCTTCCCTCTTCAGTAGGACCTAAACAAAGTATCACTTTTCCTTAAAAGTTCTACATTGTGGGCTGGGGATGTGGCTCACGGTAGCGTGCTCGCCTGGCATGCATGTGGCCCAGGTTCGATCCTCAGCACTACATACAAATAAAGATCTTGTGTCCGCCGAAAACTAAAAGAAATAAATATTAAAAAATTCTCTCTCTCTCGTTCTCTCTCTCTCTTTTTCTTTAAAAAAAAAAAGAGTTCTGGGCTGGGGATGTGGCTCAAGTGGTAGCGTGCTCGCCTGGCATATGTGTGGCCCGGGTTCCATCCTCAGCACCACATACAAACAAAGATGTTGTGTCCGCCGAAAACTAAAAAATAAATATTAAAAATCCTCTCTCGCTCTCTCTCTCACTCTCTCTTTAAAAAAAAAAAAAAAAAAGTTCTACATTGTATGAATCTAGAGAAAGTTATGGATTATCCATACTTTTAACATTGCTTGCCTTGAAGATTTGTTACAATTAGCATGTATTATTATAAAATAAATCACAATGGAGAAAAGTTTAATATACGTATGTAAACAATTCATTTTTGCCATGGTGCACTGCTGTAATCCCAGCAGCTCCAGAGAATGAGACAGGAGGATTTGGAGTTCAAAGCCAGCCTCAGCAACATCGAAGTGCTAAGCAACTCAGGAAGACCCTGTCTCTAAATAAAATACAAAATAGGTCTGGGGATGTGTCTCAGTGGTCCGATGCCCCTGAATTTAATCTCTGGTTACATATATATATATCACACACACACACACACACACACACACACACACACACACACACATTTTTGAAATAGATAGTTCCACAAATAAAAAATACCATCAATGAAGATATGTGTTTACTATGAAAGTCATGAATTAGGAAGGCTGACTCTGCCTTTGCCCCAGGTATTCACATATCCTGCACAGACCCATGAATATAAGAGAAGAGAATGCCAAGTTAGAAGAAATGATAAGAGCCTGATTTCACTCTGGAGTTCTGAGAACTGAATTCTTTTCAAATTGCTTACTGTAACTTTGCTAATTAGCTCAGTGACATACAGTTTCTTGACAAGCAAAAATCAAATAACAATATTTGCCTCATAGACTGTTGGGAGGATTATAGAACCTACCAGAAGCAAAGGTTTCATATTACTACATCTTCCTCCTTCTGTTTAAAAACAAGGAACTTAAAAATCAGCATTTCTACACTATTTTTGAAATATGGAGATGTATCAGGATTACAATTTTCCCCACTTGAATGGGGGGGGGGGAGACTGTGCTCTAAAAGCTTCCTTTTCTCTGAAGCCCTAAATATTCCCTTGAACCCTATTTTATCTGAGACAGAAGTTTAAAAGTAAGCAGAATTTTGAATTAGTCTCAGATTTGAGAGTATTATAATCAAGCTTGATTTCTGGTACATTCTTATTCTCCTCGGATTAGTCTCCAAAAGAACACAACAAAAGAAAAAAGTTTTAATTGAGGTAATTTATAACATTCCATTTTATTTCAAGACTTTGCATTTGATGAATAAGGATTGGATTACAAGGCTTACAGAGTTCAGGCAAAAGTCCTTTCATTTCTTAATGAAGGCTTAAAACATCAGGGTATAATACATGTTGCAGTCCTTTAGTGATAACTATATATTTGGTATAATTTTTATAAATAGCTTTATTCCAGCTGGTATCTATTTCTTCATGCCAACCTTCTTGTCCTTAATAAAATCAGAGCTACCCCCAGCTGCAGCTCAGAATAACCAGGCCTTATTGCTACCAACCAAAAGTTTTCAGAACTGTTACAATCACATATGGCAGCAACTGTGAGAGTTGAACCGTTTTCACAAAGGAGACAGGAAATTCCCAAGAGGCCATAAGTGGAAACGTGATTCATATTCTATCCCCATTAGGCTGGAAATCAGGAGACCAAGTCTTTATACCCTGCTAACTAATCTGTTAGAGTAAATTTTCCTTAGACCCCTTTAAATGTCACAATTTTATGATTTCTCCCAGCCATTCCTAGTTAAAATGCTTAAATAAATTCATTAAACTACCCTGATAGAGAAAAGATGAAATGTGAGGAAACAGCTGCACAAAAGATTTGTGATGTGAACCAATATACAAAGGAAATAGCATAACAGCAGTACCATAAACATGCCCTTTGGATATTGCTATGGTTTGCATAAGTGTCCCTAAGGCCCATGTGTTGAAGGGTTAGTTCCCAGTCCGTGGCACAATTGGGAGGTGGTAGAATCTTTAAGAAGAAGAGCCTCATAGGAGGTTTTTCAATTATTGGGGTATGCTGTTGAAGGGCATATTGGGACCCTGGCTCCATTTTGTCTCTCTCACTTTGCTTCCTGAATGCCATGAGATGAGCTGCTTGCTCCTCCACACATTCCTGCCAAGGCACACTGCCTTACCACATGCCAAAATGCAACAGGGTCAACCAGCCATAAACTGAAATCTCCAAACTTATGAGCAAAATAAACTTTTTCTCTTTATGAACTAATTACCTCAGGTAGTATTTGTTATAGTAACAGAAAGCTGACAAACACACGTAGTATGTTAGCTTCCTAAGACTGCTATAACAAATTTAGTAACTTTAAACCACAAAAATTTATTGTTTCGTAGCTCTGGAGGTCACAAGTCTCAGATCGGTTTCTCCGGGTATAGTTCTTTCTTAAGTTCTGAGGTGAGAACCCATTTCCTTGCTTTATTCAGGTTCTAGAGGCCACCTATATTCCTTGGTTTGTGGCTCCTTCCCCCATATTTGAAGGATATTACAAATAGAGATGTTACCTATCTCTAAGTGACTTCCTGTTCCATTGTGAGGTCTCTTGATTCCTAATGTCCACCCAATCTTACTCTGTTTTACTGCATGTTATTCTCTGGGAATAGTGTAGTAAAATTCCTAGATTTCATAGAAATAAATAAAACCAGCCTGACTCTAAAGGTAACTTTAGTAACTCCTACCCCAAATCAGCATTATAAAATGGTTCTGTTATTTTCAATACCCAAAGAAGAACAGCACTATTAATCTTAAAAATAATGGCAGCCTAGAATGAAGAAAATGTGTACCACCCCACGAAACAAAACGGCCACCTCTACCCCCTCGCTTTACTCAGTATCTTCTGGAACATTCACAGCCACACTTTTTTTTACCTATCATTACCCAAAGCACAGTCAAAGAGGTAAGAAACCACAGCAAAGCAGGAGGAACCAAATGACTGGACTCCAGCCCCAGGAATGACAGAAGCAGCTCTGGATACCGACAGACACCACTGCCTGGGGCAGTGTTTCTCACCCTGAGGGTCTGAAGCCTTGAGTACTGGATAAAATATGAGGATCTCAAGTCTATTCCAGACCGAATAAGACAGAATCCCAGAAGGGTCCCAAAGAGCTGAATTTTTAACAATTCCCTGTCAATGCCTATGTGAACCCGTGTTTGGTATTCCCTACTCCATCGAGGAAGTGGGCATGACGGCAGGCACTCGTTTTAAAAGATTTGGGTTTAAGGGCCCGATCCACTCATTAGCCAAGAGCTTCCATTTCCTCATCTGTAAATATGAGGACAACACAACACTTAGCTTACAGGGTTTCTTGGCAGAGACACTACTGACATTTTGGGCTGGACAACTGTTATGGTGGCTGTCCTATGCATAGTATTAGATTTGACAGCAACCCTAGCCTCTACCCATGACACCCTTGTCGTGACAATCAAAAGTGTTTCCAGACATTGCCAACAGTCTCAGAGATATGGGAGCAGGGGGAAGGGGATTAGGAAGAGCAAAATCACCTTTTTGAGACGCACTGGTTCAATGGGTTGTTGGGCTTAATAAAAATTATAGGGCATGACATGAGGTAGGCTATCAAAAATAGTTATTTTTCCTTCTTCATCTTCTCTCCCAAGCACATGGGATCCTCAGAGAAGAAATGCTCCAGCCGTTTTTCAGCAACATCCTCAATGCTCTGTCATTTTTGACACCTCCTTTGTTTCTTATCTGACACCTTAAAACCTTGCTTTGTAGCAGTTAAAATGAGCAGACTTTGGTCTATGAAGTTCACATGAGTTTGTTCTTAATATTAGCAATTTTCAGAAGCAATTGATCTGAGTCTTGTCTTTAGAATTCATGCACATTATACACAGAGAGTTGGCTACCGGGTGAGAGTTCAAAGACCTTATTACATTCCTAGAATTAATTTCACAACAGGGCTTTCATACGTCAGTTCTTGAGCTTTCTAGTCAAAGCACCAAAAGATTGTAGTGCCTGACCCCATGGGCTTCTTACCCAAAGCAGGTCAGGATTCCCTTTCTATGAAACAAAGAAGTTGGGCTAAAGTCTCAAGTTCCTCTAAAATTCCATATGCTATTTTAAAAAATCTCATGATTTCAATTAATTTCTAATATCTTATTTATTTATCTAGCTCCTATTGATTTATTTAGCTTCTTCATCAAGAACATCATACTTTGGGGACGGATGATCAATAAAAATAATTCAATATTTTAATATTTGTTCAATAAACATTCATCAAAGTAATGATTCTTGAGTGTCTAATTTTTATAAAGCACCAGGCTTTCCACCAAAAAGGATAAGACATGGTCCCTGATCCCAAGGTGGAGAGGCAAAGAACATAGGCAAATAACAAAAACCTTGAAATATGTGCTCTGTGAAAATGTAATGAGAAAAATCTAGGGTCAGGAAAAGAAGAACAAAAGTTCAAATAGTTACTGAGAACTCATTACATTTGAGAGAAAGAAATGGCTGAAAAGAGAACAGTGGTGGAGGACAGAAAAAAAAATATGTATTTTCCCTTGGCCTTCCAGATTGGGGGACAAATGAAACAAAGATAAATTCAAAGCATGCTGGAAACTTCAAGTTACAACAGTCTCATCCACAGACATCTCCCCTTGAAGTACAGCTATGTTGAGTGATGAAAGACGTAACTGTGCAGGTAAATATATTGAATAATTAGAAATGGCAATATGCTAGAAGACATTTCATCAAACTGATGGCTTGCTGACTTCTTTGGCAGCTGCTTGTCTGAAAAAAATGTAATTCAGGGGCTAGAACAAACTTGGATATGTTACTTTCTTGAATAGATTGATCACACCACTATTGCAGCAATGCCTGTACTTGCTTCAAAATAACACAGGGGAAAAGTTGAAAGACAGCCTGCAAAGATGCATTAGAAGTTGCTCTTTATTTTCTTTCAGCTGAAGCATATCCTTTCTGCACTTCAACTGGCCCTGCTTTCATAATAATCAGCAGCGCTGCACTGGGAGAAATATGTCAGCAATAACATATGACAGAGGTCATATCTGTCAGTGGCTCCATATATTGTTTGTGTTAAAATATAAGGTACAGACTCATGTCTCCCAGAAGCCTAGAGTGAACTATTTGCGGCTGAACACTTGCTATATTCAGGAAAAGGGTTCTGTTCATTTTTGGTTAAGTTGGCATCTATTTACAGTAATAACAACCAAGGCAAATATATGGTTCTGACAAGGGCTCGAAACCTGCAGTTGACAGTCCCATTTCATTGTCCCAAATCAAATTCACATTACTCCAGCCATAGGACAGGACCTGCTTTCAATTTCCTCTTATTGAATGGGCAGGCAGCTCGGGTTCTGGTGGTTCTTACTGTATTTCCATATAGAAGCCGCATTTGTCAAATGCAGGGAATTCCCTCTGCCTATCCTTCAGGTATCCTCTACCTATAATCCCCAAAACAGGAAAAATACAAGCTGAAGGCATTAGGGCTCTTCCCCCTGTGTTTCTGTAGTTGTTATCCATCCATCATCATTGTCAGGGTCAACGTTCACAGTACTTACCATGTGTCAAGCACAATTCTAAGCAATGGATGAAATCATTGGAACGGTACCTGCCGTTACAACCCCACAGGCCTGGTTACACCTGGCTCCGTCATTGATCCTGAGAGAGATTTATTTTCTCATATCAATGTCAGGATAATTCTTTAGGAGGCAGAAGTCTGAACACCACGCCAGTCCACAGATCTTCTCATGAATCTTATGAGGGAATATGAGATGAGACTAAAAACGGTAAAATTGACGTTTTAGAATTACTAAATGTTTTGAAATACTGATTAGGTTAACTTTATTTTGACCATTTTTACTGATTTGTTCAGTCAGTAATTTGGAAAAAATTGCTTTCATGCTCTGTATACAAGCGCTTTCCAGTAGTATTATCCCCAAAGAATTAATTTCTTTCTCATAAGAACAGATTAAAAACAGAGAGCCAAGAAACTTCACTATTACATGAAGGGACATGAAGATAAGGGACAGTTCAGAGAGGTGACAGTCTCTAGAGAGATAATTATTTGCAGAAGCCACAGTGGTTCTTCAGCTACAAAAAAAAAAAAAAAAAAAAAAAACTCCTGTTCTTAAAAACTAAGTTCCCTTACTAATAGAACTCATTTGTCATTTGCATGGACTCCCCTCTAGGAAAACCAAATCACTCTGAATTGTCCCAAGAGAAACTGTGAAGTTCAACTAGAAAACCAACCCATCAATAAATATGCGTGCTGTTGGGTGACAGAAATTGGGGGATACAAAACACATGTTAAAAAATTGTCCCTGTCCTCAAGAAAATTTTAATGTAGTTGTAACAAGTTACAATAAGACAATATTTCTAAGGTGTTCTACTAGCAAGCAATGTGCTGGAGAGAACAGAAAAAAAGCATTTCAAATGAAAGGTGACTGTCAAGTTTCTATATTTCTTTTCATTTTCATTTTTGTTTGGTTCCTTCCAAAGCACAGCCTAAGTCAAAGCCAACGACCCCTGCACAGGTAATTCACCCGGGGGATGTGTCAGAAAGTATGAGCGAGTGGGAAGGAAAAATGAGACAGAGACTAGGACATATCATTATGAGAAGGTGTCATAAAGGTCACAGTCAACTGGGGCTGCTTGCCAATGGGATCTAAGTACAAGGAAAGGAGAGCATCTCCCAGGATGTTCATCCACAGGGCTGGAGGCTGGAGCTCCTGGTTGAAGGCTACGGGAATACATTCACTCCTCTAAATCCACTCCACTTGTAAGCTACATCTGCCTGCTGGCCAAGCTGACTCCAGAAGGTTCTGAGATAAAAATGTGAGAAACTCTCCCTGGTGGTTAAGGTGGGGCTTTGTCAGAGTCAGTCTGAGCTCCCATGGACCTATCACCGCCCCTCCCTTGGAATTCCCCAGGAAAGCTGCTGAAACCAGAGGTGAGCAGAGGAGATACAATGTGAAGCATCAAAAGCACCTATTTATACAGTCCTCCCTAAAAGTCTTGTATTTAGCCCACTCTGTACTCCCAGCTTTTCCCCTTTCTCCATCCTCCTTTCTTACCCACTTTTTATGCATCTGAAACAAGCTATTTTTTTCTACCCAACAAAGTGCTTGACTTCTGAGGTTTTCCGCTTTAAAATTCTTTTACAATGCCATGTATCGCTTGAAAGAAACTGTTCAATTAATAAAACTATACCATGCTAGACTCCCTAGAAATGAAAATGATAACCATGAGAGGATGACAAAAATAACTAATTATGGAGGTCATGGTATATGCCAATCCTTTACATATTTTAACTCATATAATGCCCATGACGATTTCTCTGAACCGTTTGCTCCACTTTATAAATGTGTCTTCACTTCATTGAGGCATAGAGAAATTAAGTAACTTCCCCAACCAAGGTCACAAACATATTATATTGAGGAACCCAAGTTTAAATGAATCCTGGCAGACTAACCTCAGAGACCAGACTAATTATGCAGAAAGGGTAGGGTGAGCATAGACAATAATACTAATAATAAATAATAACCATAGTTAAGTGATAATTATGGTTATATGGTAAAAAACAATGAGTCGCTTCCAGAAGCAAAAAGATGAGAAGATTTTTTGCAAACACTGGCAAAATTTCATCTAAAGTATCCAGCACATGCTATCCTGGGAATCTCACCCACATTTCTGCTCTACTTAGTCCCAATTATTTCTGTACTCAACTCTTTTGTTTTTCAGACCTCTCTTCATTGCAACCATTTTTTAAAATCATTCTCAACTTCAGTTTCAAAAGTGCAAAACAATGCTTATGGAATCACAATTTTTACTTAAACTTTATGGAGTTTACAGAGTAGGGGGAAATCTCATTTAAGCCCGAAGAGTGGATGTTAAAGTCTTCCAAGTCTCTTATATGTTAAAGAGGCCATTATTCCAAATTCTTCACATACTTTTTTTCATCTCCTGCAACACTTCTAGGGAATAGAGAAAATATGAAATTTTGAAGTGAAAGCAATATGCAGTCACCATCAACAATATTGTAGAAGGATGCCCACAGACACCACTAAGGTAAAGATAGAGAAACCAACTCAGGAAGAAAAAGAAATCCTCTTTATTTAGTTCTAGGCTTTAATTTGAATAAGAAAAAAAGATGAAACTTAAAGATATACTAAGAATAAATACTGATTATTCTAAAATATGTAATCTTTCTAAGGTTTTATACCAAAAGCAGACCAAAATTACAATAGTACAGAAAACTTTATTTAGCTATTCAATAAACTTTTTGAGTAAATACTGTTTTCCAAAGGAGATGGTTTACCACCCTAGACTCAAGAGATGCTACAATCAATAAGACATGACCTTGTTATAAATAAAGAACTGGCCTTCAAATTAACAACTACTAAGAATAAGAATAATGAGGCTTTTGCTAGATATGCAAAGAGACTCCCAGAATCTGACAGTGGAAGCAGCCTTCTTTCAATATTATATTACTTTAAAAATATTTTAATGTATTTATACATTTTCTAATTCAGCATATAAAACTAACTCCCCTGAGAAATAAATGCCAGACTAACATGAGATCCCAAGAGTTAGATGATAAGACAGACAGTTAGTAAATAAAAAATAATAAGAGACATGATCAGTACATTTTGGAAAATCCAATCCAAATTATAAGATCTAAATGTGTTAAGACCTATAAAAGCAACCTGATAGCCACTCTGGGTCACCCTCTGAATCTGTTGGCTCTGCCATACAATATACCACAGACAGGATGGCTTAAGCAAGAAGAATTGATTTCTCATGGTTCTCTGGAGTCTGTGAAGTTCAAAACCGCTGTGCTGACTATTTGGGGTTTGGTAAGGCCTCTCTTTCTGGCTTGAAGATGAACTTTATCACGGGGGCTCCATGGCCTTTTCTCAGTGTGTGTGCATGGATAGAGAGCAGGAGTCCTGGTCTTTTCTTCTTCTTATAAGAACACTACTCCTATTGGATAGGGACCCTACTTTAGTGACCTCATTTAACCTTAATTACTTCTGCAAAGGCCCTATCCCCAAGTATGGACACACTGGGCATTAGTCAGGTCTTGAAAATATGAATTTGGGGACAACAAAATTTAGTTCATAGTACCTCCTAAAGCTATCAGCCTCACTCACTGCTATAGACTAAAAGCCCAATAAAAGAGTAACTATTTATTCGATCATTCAAATCACATTTATTAAGTAAATACTTTGTCAGGCACTATCTTATGCTATGGAAAGGAAGGAAGGAGAGAGGAAAGGGAAAAAAAAAGACAAGGAAGGAGGGAGAGGCAGGAGATGTTAAAGACCCTGGCTTACCAACAGTATGTCCTAGTAAATGATGGTCAATAGCAAATTACCAAGTGTGCAAATAAAGAAAAACCAGCAGTGAGTGGGTGGATGAGGAAGGACTGGGGAGAACTGACCAGAGTAGACAGCCTGCACAGGACCTCTCTAAGGAAGTAATTTTACATTGGGATTGGAGAGACATATCCACTCATATGAGCTTTCTGAGGAGAGGAGTTCAGGGAAAAAGAGTGGACAACACAAAAGCTTGGGCTGGTCATAAGTTTGACAAATGTTAGGAACAAAGTTGGGATGCTTGGTCTGCAGTAAGTGAGAGGGTAGACATGAGCTGAGGTCTGAGAAGGAGGCAGGGAGCTAGAGACCATGATGAAGAGTTTGCACTTTAAAAGAACTGCAACAGGAAGGCATCAAAGGGAATCAAGCAGGGAAGGGACTCATCCAAACACACTGTCATGACTTGGGGTTGTCTAAGGCCAGGCAAGGATGTAGCCAGTAACCCAGAAGCAGCAAAACTAGGTTAGCAGGCAATACATCACTGTAGGGAAAAGTTGGTGGATTTTGGGAAGAGATTTGAGGCAATGGAATTAGAGAAAAAGGCTTAGGGTCTGTTTTAGGAGGCAGAATTCACAGGACATTGTCATAGGGGCTGGAAGAATTATGAATAACTGAGATATTTTTATTAAGCTAAAAAATAAATTGATAGAAATTGGTTGCAAAAGGGTACAGAATGAAGAGCTCTCTTTTGAATATGTGAGGTCTGAAGATCCAATAGACATGCTAATGGAGAAGTAAAATGGAGATTTGCCATCATATCTGCTGCAGAAGGGTTGAGATTAGAGAGAAGAATTTGCAAGTTAGTACAGATGACCTGTCTGAATCACAAAGCTGAATGAGAGCACCTAGGCAGACCCTATCGCTAGGCAAGAAGGCCTCAGTTAGCACCCAGGCACACCAACTAATAAAGAAGCAGTCCGAAAAAATACTCTAAAGATGATGAAAATCACATTCTTGCCTTCTTCTTATAGCATATTCTGAACCTAGAGAACTGTGCACATATTTAAAACCTCTGTACTCCAGGAACAACTCAGAGAAATTCAACAAAAATGATCAAAAGGGTGAAAGCCTATTATGGGAATATTAAAGGAAAGGAATAAGGCAGTCTAATCTGAACCAAAGGAATCTAAGACAGATGCACTGACTTGTCCACTAATTTCTGACACAAATAGGCCAGAAGGGTACCTCCTATACTTTAAAGGTCAAAACCAAATTAAATGAAAATAATGTCTACAACTGTGTCTTTTAACAAGATGTAATATAATTATGCATATGGTCAGATTAGTCAAAAGAAGCAATGTTTACAGGTAAATAGGTCAGAATTGGAAGTGGATGATGGATATCCCAAGACAAGCCCCACAAAGACTTATAGCATTCTCTAACATGAGCAAGCCTTTTACCCTTCTTTGTGCATCACCTGTAATTCAGCAATAATGCCACAATACCTCTTCACCTAAACAAAATTAATTAGTTAATGGATGGGAAATAAAACCATATCTGTAGGGTGCCGCAGTCTGGCTGGGCACAAAAATCACGAGCCACTCAAGCAGGAACAAACTTTTTTTTTTGAAACTGCCGCCAATGCTCCGTACGCGTCCGGGAAGATTCCTGAACGACCTGCACCGGTGGTTCCTCCTCTGGAATTCCCTCCTATTGCACTTCCCCAACCAATGGGAACTCTCCAGGAGTCCCATAGCAGGCCCAGGTGGACAGCAGGAGTCCAATATCCATATGAATGCAAAAATTAACATAATCATATCATCTCAATGGCTTGTTGGCGTCACCTTTCAACCAAAAATGCCACGTATCATATTACTTGGCTGTGGCTCTTAGCAGTAGGGCACATACTTTGAGCTATTTTTGCCCTATCTTAGTGCTTTTATGACTGTTCATCCAGGCTGCTGCCATTTTATGGCCTTTTGCAACATGAGGACAGGAGACAGAGTAATGTCAACCAATACAAGGACTAAACCAGTGACTTTGGAATTGGTGACCCTTCATTGCAATAATGCAAAAAGTTCCATGTCATGAGTCCACATGCACTCTAGAAACACAAAATCTTTCCTATGATGGTCTACTTGGCTAGGCTACAGTGCTCAGTTATTCAACTAAATGCTACTCTGGGCATTACTGTGATGGTATTTTATAGATGCAATCAACACCTACAATCCACTGACTTTAAGTAAAGGTAATAATCTGGGTGTGCTTAATCCAATCAGCTGAAAGGCCTTAAGAGTAGAAGTGAAGGTTCCCTAAGGATGAAGAAATACTTCCTGTGGGCTACAGGGTCCAGTGACCTGACTAGGCCCTACAATCAGATAAGCCAATTTCTTGCCCCCCATAAAAACTATATTCATGTATATGTGTATCTACATCTAGATCTCCCTATTGGTTCTGTTTCTCTGGTAGAATGCAGGCTGATACACATTTCTTTTCTCCATAGAGGAAAAAAATCAAAATTTATGTAAATGCATACTACTACAGCTAAACAGTGTGTTTCCATAGAGGGGAAATGGAAAAAGTTACTTCCTTCTCACCTGGGAAGCAAAGGGCAGATAAATGTTGACAAGTCAGTAAGACCTCAGTCGGACAAATTCTACCTCTTGTTAATCACATGCTCCATACAGCTGGCAAATCCAAATTTTAGTTCCAGGTTTTTTAGGTCTTATTTAATTATATAGACAACAGCGCCTCTCTGTTAAATCTGATGTACAGAAACAGAAGCTTAAAATAATAATTCTGATGTTGACTTTAAGTCTTTAAGCATCCTCTAACATGGGCAAGCCTTTTACCCCTCTTTATGCATTACCTGCAATTCAGCAGCAATACCACAAGACCTCTTCACCTGAACAAAATTAATTAGTTAATGGCTGGAAAATAATACCATATCTATAGGGCACATACTTTGAGATGCTTTTAGGTCTTATTTAACTATATAGACAAAAGTTTTAGTGCAACAAGTTTAGTGCTTTGAATTGTTCCCCAGAAACATTTGGGACAGAACATGGGACATCTGGGGCTGCAAATTATGGAGACAAACTTGAGTAATAATCCCTTTGACTAAAAGTCCACTGCCTTAGTTTTCTGCCCTTGCCTCTCCTCACCTTTGTAAGTAAGCTCTATGAAACTTCATCCTTCGAAATGGGAAGGGCAGGCATGAGGGACTCATTTTTCTGGTTGCCCAGGTGATCAGGACAATATAGTGGGGGCCCTTTCCCTCTCTCTATTCCATGTATGTCCCTTCTGAAACATATCAGTTAAAGCATTTCTCTTCTAGTAGAGGAATAGTGAGGAACAATACAAAGGTCCTTGAAGCTCTGCTTGGACTTCCAACCAGCAAGAATGGATGCTGGACTGAGAAAGGGTTCCTTCCAGCTCCCACTCACCTTTCCCATAGAGTTAACAATAGCTTCTCCTTAAATGCACCAACATTTTCATTTGTGCACTTATTCACTCAAAAATATTTATTGAGTGCTCTGGAAGAAACTAAAATAAATCAGACCAGATTTTAGACTCACTGATTTGGAGAGAAGCTAAGTACATATATTACCATAATACAAGTTGGCATAAAATACACAAATACAAATTCTACAGGAGTTTAGACAGAGTTTGACATAGTGCAGAGATAGAATGAAAAGAAGAGGAAAAACAGAATAGTAATGGCATGATATATTGAGAGCCTTTACCCCGGGGAAACCGCCATCAAACGAAGGTCTTCTTGCTATTTATATATTTAGTTGGCACTAGAAAAGTAATTAATCAGAACACAATTTTGATATTGTCTATAGGGAAATCACCAAACATCAGGGCTGCAACACAATTTGTACAGTGATTTGTGTCACTTTGCATACTGTTGCTGTGGTCTGGCTGACAAGTTGCAGGTGAACAAATAACCATAAGTTTGTTGTTTAAAAAAAAAAAAAACTATAACTATAGAAAGACACAGGGCAAGAGCCCAAACAAGTCCTGACCTGGTAAATGCTAATAAGCCTCATGTGATTCAAACTTAGTATTCTGGCTCCAAATTAATATAGACTTTCACATAGTTCACAAGTGACAGGTTTTATGATAAACAGAGTACTCCAGTAAAAATGTCATTAAATATATGCAAAGCCTGGAACAGATGGCATTTATAATAGATATCCCTGATAACTGATCACCATTTAGTATTCTCTGGTCCAGGATCCTATCAAAGTCCCCCATTTCAAGGAGGGTGGGGGTGGAATATGAGCAAGATCTTAATTTCCCAAGCAGCCTAACAGCTGTTTCTCACCTTCTGCCCACCCCCCCCCCAAAAAAAATCAGCCATTCATCAAAGCTGTTTTGTAGAAAGGAAAAATCAAATATGAATCTTCTGCAAGTTGAACTATAGTTCAATTTCCCATCTATTTATCTTGAAAACCCCAACTTTCTGATATTACCAAAGATTGACACTTCTAACACACATCACCTTTCACCTTTTTCCCTGACAGACACAGAGGGTTCAACTTCAGGGCTAAGTCCTTTTTAGAGCCATAAGAACCAAGAAAGTAATGAGGATCAGTAGGTTTATGGCAGGGGGTCAGTAAAGAAGAGAACCTCAAAAGGAAATACAGAAACATTTTTAATAAAAAGTGCCAAATTAAGCCTTGATTGAAATGTGGGTCATCAGGAAAAAGCAAGAGAGTCTGACAATGAAGACAAGAAAATCTTGGAATAGACAAGAGTCAAAGCAAAGATGATCTTCAAGAAGTGGCAAATTACACTTACTTAGTGGTTTGTGGTTCAAAGGTTTTGCTTGTCCTGATCTGCATCAAGTTTAGGTAATTTTCATGCTAGTCAAAATGATGTATGTGTTAACATGAACTGGATGATAGTTACCCAGTCAGCAATACAAAGTGTCACAACTTATTGGAGCACGTTTTCTAACAATCAAGAAAAGCAAATAACTTTATAAGACTAAAAAAACACAAGTCCCTTTTAAAGCTTATAGCCTGAGGTTAAAAAAGACATCTAAAGGGGATGCAGGGGTGCTCACAAACATAGGGATTCAAACACCATTTGCAATTTGATTTGAAAAAGCTAACAACTAATTCTCAATCTATAAACTCTGGCACAAGGACATTCCATTTAGATTCTGCAAGGCAATAATCTTGATAAATCAAGTTAACTTTAACAAAGCTCAAGCCAATAAAACAGCTACCTGCTCTAAACCACTATGGTCCATTGAATTGTGCTTCACTTCACTTGCACTCTACTAAGTGACACCTCCTGGCTCAGCACGGGCCACAGGCTCCTACACAAGATATGAGGAGAGCTCTGCATGCAAGCGACAGGCAGTGTTACTCCCATGGTCCCATCAACACATTCTGAAAAGTGATAATCTTAGAGGCAGCATGATAGACTATCCTGGGATTGAATGTCAGGGCACCATTAACCAGTTCTATGAACCAAAATAAATTGCATGACCTCTGTTTGCTGAAAAATTAAGATGTTATTTTTTTTTAATGTCAACTTGGCTAGGCTAGACCACAAGGATAGAAAGGAGGCCAGAGTCACTTGTAGTATACATAGACTTTTACCCCTGTTATTTAATCAAATACTATTCTAGGTGCTGCTATAAAGGGATTTTGCACATGTACTTAAAGTCCCTAAACAGTTGACTTGTCCCCTCCACTAGAAACCCCTTACAAGAAAGAACTGACCTTTATTTCTATAGCCCTAGTGCCTGCACATAGTAAGAGCTTGATAACTAATGGTTGGTTGAATAAGATAATATAGATAGAGTGGTACCACCAGTGGTCAAAGAATGAGCTTCATTTATGCAAACATCATCGTCAGTGGGCCTAACCTAATCAAGCGAGCTCTTAAAAGGAGACAGGCTCTTCCTGGGCAATGAGACTCTACATAGCACCTGGGTCCACAGTTGCTCGACCTTTGACGAATGGTTCCTCACTGACTAAGGAAAACAACTTCAACTCATGCCAAAGGGTCCTGATCAACACACCATCTTCCCTTCTTGACTGCCCATCCATCAGTTTGCTCACTGAACCCTACATGCATGAAAGCCAATGTCTAGAAATAAATATCTTAATATTACTTCCTACTGTTTCTGCTTCTCTGGTAAAGCCAACTGATCCATGGGTTAACTATCTGTACTTTATAGATTTGCTATGAGGATAAATGTGGTAGGTTATTAAGTGCCCAGAGCAGTGAGTGCTTCTCAAACTCTATTGTGAGCACAAATGACAGGGGATGCAATTGAGAAGGGAGGTGTGGAGCATGACCTCGGGTCTGCATCTCTAACACGCTCCCAGTTGCTGCTAACACCACTGGTCAATGGACACAGTCTGACTAGCAAGAGTCATCCTCGAACATAAAACACACTGAACCAATGTTAATTTCTTTCTCTGTACCACCTCTTTACTTGCAATCTTCAGGTTTCTGTTGTTGTTTTGCTTTTCCATTAATGCATTTGAAATATATAATGCATTAACCACCTTCTAGAGCTCTGGGTGGCTGTAATATAAGAAAACACAAAGAGAATAAAAACAGAAAACATATCAAAAAACAAATATTAAATAATGCCTTCCCATATCCCATATCCAGAACTAAGGTCTACTTACAGACACCTGAATCACTTATAATTCAATTGGTAGAAGACACACTGTAACACCAAAGACTAAGAGATCATTTGACAACAGAGAAAGACAAGATTATTATATATTGGGTCTAATACAGAACATAGTCAAATGCCAACAGAGGAAACCATGTACTACACTTCCTGGGCACAGTGAGTACCTTCCTGACCAAGACCGCAGGATGATGGACCTGCTATGTGCACAGGTGGTGTGATTTCTAGAGAAGCAAAGACAAAACCTGTGCAAAGACTAACACTCCCAACTCTCCCTCAGCTGGTGACTGTCCACATTCTATGATAACAACACCATTCTTGTGGTTTAAGGCTTTATTTCTTGGGAATAAAAATACCTTCTCGAGAGACAACATTTTCAGAAACTGGGATGTTTGTTCTCATGTCCACACCCATCATTCAATTTACGGCTCTCATCAGTCCATGAAAATGGACCTACTGAAGATGCAGATGACCTCCATGTGCCAAGCCTAGCAATCATGTGAGTCCATAGCTGACTTGACCCCTCTAAGCTCTGGACACTACCAACCCATCTCAACCTCAGAGACTTCAGTGACATCACCTCTCCTGGTTTTCCTCCTGTATCCCCAGCTGCTCCTTTCAAGTCTCATTTTCCGGCTCTTCCACTGTGTACGTCTTCTCAATCCAAGTTCTTGTTTTTCTCCCTCTCCATCTGTTCCCAAGCTGTTAAGGGCTGCGGGTGATTCCTAAGTGGCCTTCAGGCTGGGCTTCAGACCCATATGGTTCTTAGCGTTTGGAACATCTTAACCTAGATGTCCCCAAGTATCTCAGACTCAAAGTGACCCAAGTCAAACTCACTGTCACTCCCCCTAAACATACTTTCCTCCTAAATTTTGTTTTGCTGAATAGCATGATCAGTTACCCAGAGGGAAAACTTGAAAACCCGGAAGCCCACCCTTCTTCTCACATGGTTACCTCCTATTCATCTTCCACCATCTGGACACTGCCTCTCTCAGGAACCCTAACTTAACGCACCTCAGCCCAGGTAAAGCTCCCCTCCCATGCCCCTATGTGCTCCCTATGTACATTTCCCTTGCAGCAATTATCCCATCATATCATAGTTGAGAAACCAATAACCACAATAACAAAGTTACCCTGTCACATGTTCTCATTATACCCTGTGCATTTCTTACAAATATAATTGCACGATTATTTATATAATTTTAAATGTGTTTCCCCACTAGCCTGAAGGTCTCATAACATCAGGGAGCATCTATCTTTTGTTCAACACACCCAACACACCCATACATGAGACACTGTAAGTGCCCATGAATTGTTCAGTGTGTGAATGTCCACCGTGTGTCTCTTCCACTAGGAGCCCCTTACAAGAAAGAACTGACCATTATTTCTGTAGCCCTAATGTCTGGCACATAGTAAGAGCTTGATAAATAATGGTTGGTTGAATAAGATAATATAGATAGAGTGGTACCACCAGTAGTCAAAGAATGAGCTTCATTTATGCAAGAGTGTTAATTATTCAAATCTTCCCAGCCACTTCTACCCACAAATCCCACCAATTGTCACAGCATCTTTACACCAGCTGCCTAACTCCCTGTGCTTCCCAGGGGTAGCCACTATTTACAAGGCCTGTCAGTGATGACAGTTATGTCCATTTGTCTCACAGTGGCTGCTAGTGTGGTACCTTAAATGCTTAGAGACATACAACAGGTGTCTCTGAATAGAATCAAGCTTTATTCCACCTTCAGATGAAAGTAACTTCCCTGAGATACGTTATTTGGACTAAATGAGTTTCTGGAATCTTTCCTTTATTTACTTCTTTTCAATTTTTGTACATACAACACATTCAAAGTTTATAGAGATGTCATTTTAAATATATTCCTAGAGCAAGGAAAGAATGGCTTTTCAAAGCTTCACATTAGAGAGTTTTATGCAACAGAGATTTTTAATGAAATGCTTCCTGCTCATTCAGGGGAATTCCACTTTCTTTCATCCAAAGCCTGAGGAGATTGTGAGCAATGTCTCAGCATAACTTGCCTCCCTACCTGCTGGCACTTGATATTAAAAAGGAGAGGCCACCACAGGTGCTTTCTCTGTGGAGAGCCAGACGTCAAGAAAAGGCCCCAAGGCCGAAAGAATGAGAAGAATTCAAATGATCCTAAGGGGCCTGAACGAATGGTACGCTTCCAGACAGTGAGAACAACTACATTTTCCTAATTTTATTCTAAGATATATTTTCAAGTTTTCTTTTGCTGTGTTTCAAATTCAAACACTCGAAAAAAAAAAAAAAACAAGAAAAAAAAAAAGGAATGCTTTATGCTTTATAGATAAGTGATTGGCCCTATTTGGAAGATAGGAATAGTAAGGTACTGAAAAGTATTCTGAAGGTCAACCCATGGGCTATTCCAAGGGGACTATATAGTAAAGACCTTCTCCTGCCTCCTCAAAGATTTGTGCATCAACGGTAGTTAGAGGATGAGAAAACTGTGTTGAATATCTCCTGTGTAACCATACCTATGTATGTATGTATATACTCCACATAAAGTATCTTATTTAAGCTTTAAAATAATCCACAGATGTGTGTGTGTGTGTGTGTGTGTGTGTGTGTGTGTGTGTGTGTTAATAGTGCCTCTCCAATTCATGTATATCTGGAAACTCAAAATGTGAACCCATTTGGAAATAGGGCTTTTATAAATATAATTAGTCACGTCTAAAGGAGGTCACATTGGATTAGGATGGACCCTAAATTCAATCCAAGACTGGTATTCTTAGAAGAAAAGGAGAGGACACACCAAAAGAAGACAGTCATGTAAAAACAAAGGCAGAGAAAAAATCATGCTACTATGAGCCAAAGAATGCCAGGATCCACCAACAGCTGGAGGAAGGAGGAAGGATTCTCCCACGGAACCATAGCACTGCCAACACTCGGCTTCAGACTTCTGGCCTCCTGAACTGTGGTTGCTGTTTTAAGCCACTCAGTTTGTGGAAATTTTACATCCATGCTAGAAAAATAATACAAATCCTAAGGCAGGTGTCATTATTGTCATTTTACTGATGCAGAAACTGGAGATCCATGATGTTGTGTAGTTTTCACACAGGAGGTGGCATGCTATGAGCAATCCAAAACCCATCTGTATGGTCTGAAAAAGGAGGAGGAGGCTTTTCAAAGGAGGAGGTGTCAAGGATGGAGAAGGCTACATCCTCTGATGTGGTGAGGATGACCAGGTGTTACACGTCTAGGAACTTCGAACCAGGAGCTTCAGTTTCTGCAAGCACACTCAAGTATAGCAGGCAAATCCTCCTTTGCCAAAGGCCACTCCTGAAGCACACAGCCCAGGAGTGGTGATTCAGGAACGAGATGCTACCAAGTGGCCTCACCTAGGGAAGCTTGCTCATTTTGCTTTAGTTCAATCAAAGAGCCACCTTAACAATGAAACTAAACAGATACAAGAGAATGCCACCCATAGACCAATATCCCCAACCTCTTATCGCATGTCTCATGACTTGTGTATGACATGGCTCTCACTGTGAGCCAGGGCATTACAAACGTTATAGTATTTCAAACATACTATATAGAATAAGATAAAGAATTTCCAATGTTCTACCATTTAGCTTCAATAATTTTTTTAACATTTCTGTTTCTCAACTTTGTTTTAAACCATGTCCCCTGTTCTGATGCATATAAAAATTTCACATCACTCTCTTTCTCCACTCACCTTTGGGGTTCTAACATATATTCACCATGGAAGGGTGTAGCCCATGATTGAGAATTGTTGCAGCAGACACAATGAACACTGGTTTCAGCAAAGCATGACAAAGGTCCTCTGTGATGTCCTGATGGTGCAATAAGATGACCAGGGCTAAGAGCAGGTTGAAAGTCAATACTCGCTAATATGAGCTAACTGATTAATGCGTCCCCATCTGAATAAGGACCTTTATTAACATGCTATATGACCTTTTCTTTGTTCCCTTCCTGTTAAACATTTTTACCCATGAGTTAAATGAAATGCGTGAGTTAAACTTCTACTCAGCACATTCCATTCTATCTTGTACTGTGTTAAGTGTTACCTTCCTCTCCCCCACATACTGTAAGCTTCATAAGATAGGTATGCCTTCTTGGAATCTAGATCAAGTGCCTTGCCTGTAGCTGAGGTCTACATAAATGGTTGTTGAGTTTGTACCGTTTGAGGACAGGTTGCCAATACTGGGAATGTTTGGCCTAAAAATGAGATGGTATCAGGGGGAAATGATTAATGTCTTCACATATTGAAAGAACGTGAAATTGAAGCTGTGTGACTCTTGGCAGAAAAATCCAAACAACTGGAAAAATGAATAGTGAGTCAGTTTTTATCCAGGATAAGGAAGCTCTTTCTAACAGTTATACCTGATGGCGACGGGAATGGCTTGGATAGCAAGTCCTCTCACCACTGATTCCTGAGGGTACATCAGGAGAGATTCCTGTCTTAGGAAGACTAAATGGGCTGCTTTTCCAAGTGCACGACTCTGACATTCTAGATGTCATATTTTTCAGTCCTTTTGCTTACTACCAATTTTGATAAATACGGATATATGATGTAATGACATCTCACATATAATAGTTTGAATCCCTGGAGGAAAAATGTTTTTTGTTTATTTGTTTGTTTTTGTGGTGCTGGGGATTGAACCCAGGGCTTTGTACATGAGAGGCAAGCATTTTATCATCTGAGCTATGTCCCTAGCCCCCCAAATGCTTTGCTTTTTAAAAAATAAGGTACAACCAAACTACAGCTGTTACTTTTAACTTGGTTGGTCTCCACATAAAAATTCCCCTGAGAGCTAATGCAGCTTTGACATTCAATTCACTAATGTCTGAGCCGCTAAGGTCTTAATCCTATTGATTTGGAAAATGAAACCCATGAAGAGACAGCAATCTAGCATTTCTTAGGGGTGTAGTTATGTCACATGCTTGAAAGCCCTTGTATTAGATGTCCTCCATTTACCCCTACTCCCTGCCAAAGCAGGCTGGCCTCTATGGACCACATCAGCAGGCATGCAGTGGGATTTGGCCAAAGGGGAAGACTGGCAGAAGATCAGTGAAGCTGTTTATTCCTTTGCTTCCCTCCCTACTAATCCTGGTCTGGCCAGATCTCTCCTCTGAGGCCTTAGCTCCTGTAGGCAGCCCTCTCCACAAGCTGACTTTGCCTCCAGGTCTCAGTAAGTGCTCCCTCCCTTTGCCCTTTGGCTCTCTGTGGCAACTACCCTGGGGTACTGCCCTGTTCCTATGTTTTCCGTACACAGTGACCTGCCTTCACCTTTGAAAAGTGTCCCTTTATTAAACCCTTCAAATTGCCCAATGTAGATAGGTAGTCTTTCCTGCCAGAGCCCTGATGCACCAGATACCTGTCAGGACCAACATGCTAAAATGTGCATCCATTGGCAGAGGAAGTGGGTCCCTCCTTGCCAAGGCACCCAAGTGGGAGATGCTGTCACTCTGGGAATTTTGCGGGGAGTCTCTCCAGCAGTGTTTGTCTAATCATGGAACGAACATCAGAAGCAACCAGACAGTAGGGGAAATCACATCAATCCATAAGAAAATAAATTTTTAATCTTAACTTTTTTATTTTTATTTTTAAATTAATTTGAGGTGGAGTATAGATAGTGGGATTCAATGTGACATATTCATACATGCACATCACACAATTCAGTCAATTTAGAAAATGAATTTCTTTGAACTGAACTGAGAGAAAAAAGCTTTTTATCTTTCTTTTTAAAAATTTTTTTTTTTAAAACTAGTCTCCATTCCATCTGATGAGATTTGGACAAGAAGACATGTGGTATGACACGAAGAATGTGATAAAGTTACTACTTTCTGATTACTTTTAGAAAAGCTTCTTTTTAAACTTCAAGATTGGACCACTTTGCTTTGCCTTCCTAGTTTGATATGTCCAATATCCAACCTGCCATTTCTTCTTTTAGTCTAAAATTCCTTAGTGATAAGCAGCTTAAGACTAATAGGGCCTTCAGAGGGTTGTTACTACAATGCAGAAGTCAGCTAAAAGGAAACAATAAAGGAAAAGGATCCATCCTCCCCTTCTCCATCATCCTTTCCCCCTCCCTCCTCCTCCCTCTTCCTCTTCCCTTATTGTTTGCTCTGTTGGAACCAGAGAGTGGGTAGGACTACAATCAACCTCAAGCTCAAATCCTAGTTCTAATATTTACTAGCCAATGACCTTGGAGATGTTTACTTAGCCTTTCTAGCTTCACTTTCTTCAACTGTAAAACAGAGACGATTATTTCTACCTTGAGAGGTTGTAAAGATTAAATGTGATAAAATGTTCAGCAGAAATCCAGCCCACGGTATGTGATGAATGCTAAATATTATCATGGACAAATTTATTAACTTAGTTGTCTCTAAGAAGATTTAAGAGTATTAAATTATGGAATTCTGGTATAGGAGTCGTAGATTTATCTATGTGTGGACTTCAAAGGAGGGAGAAGAACAATGATGTGATCCCATGGAGGGATCATGGGGAACATGGGGAAGAAGAACCCAGCACAGGACAATGTGAGAGAAGTACCCACCCCCCCTGCCCTAGGGGTGCAAATGTGAGAGAGAGAATGTATGCAGAACACCTTACCTCCTGGCAGGGACACGGTAGGATCTTAATAAGAGTCAGTATTTAATACTAAAAGAGCCCAAAGGGAGATCCTGCTCTCCTCCAACCAAAAAAATAAAAAAAAAAAAAAATAGTCGCTAGGCAATGGGAAAAGGAGCCAGGAGCCTACTGGGCAGTGTCAAGATGGGCCAACAGAGACAAGCCGCCTGCATTTGCAAGAAAAAGTGGGTAGCAAAGGCTGCCTTCACCTACTTCATCTTTCTGCCTAAAACCAAGCCTGCTGAGATGCAATAATGAAAATCTTCACAGCACATTACTGAATACAGCAATGCCTTTCTGCCTCAATAATACCGAAGCCTGTGAATGTAATGCATTATTCTGATGCTGCTAGGAGAAAATTCAGTGATTTACATTTAGGGTTTATGTTTTGTTTCCAATTGAAAACATCCATCCCAACAACCATTCCTACACAGGTATTCTCGTTTCAAGCATATGGCTCAAGATTTAGACTGTGTTCTCTTGCCTGAGACTTCTGACCTAATTCAGTTTTCCATCTTAGTGGATTTTAAAAGAGCCTGGTTAAAGATTTATAATCCTGTCATTATATCTCAAGACAGATTATATTCCAGGTTACTTTATTTAATGCATAAAGACGACCAGTACTAGTCAGCCAAATACTTGGCTTATCTTAATTGTTAGGCAACTGGTGTGCTCAGCATTTTTGAGACAGCTGGGTGAATATACCCCGTCCATCTTTCTCCTTCCTTTTATATTGGTTATATCAGTAGCTAACAATTCCCAGTTATAGAAAAACAAAGGGTCTTGTGGAGTGGGAGTGGGCATGGGGTGGTGCTTAAGCTGCCATCCCTGGCAGGAAACATTACTATTCATCAAGCTGTCTCCTCATTATCCTCTGGTCAGACACATGATAGTCTTGTATATTCAAGTGATATTCAAGTCTTCTTTAAGCAGTTTTCATAATCATGTCAAATATGGAAGAGATTGACATAGGAATGTTTGTCACACCATAAATTAACAATAAGGTATTTTAGTGACCTAAGTGGACAATGACTCATTAGAATCAAGAACATTAGGCAACACGTTTCCAAGCCAAAGCAGTAAACACAGCAAAATTCAATTTGCAGACAGCTCTCGGGAAACACAAGGCTGGTTCAGAGAGGCTAAGCATCAGAGATTGGTCCTAAAAATAAAAGAAGCTGCTATTCTGATCTCACAGATGCTGCTGTGTGTTCAGCTAAAACACGGGAGACACCAGAGACACCGAGGGACATGGTAATCAAAAGTTAGTCACGTAGCACCCAGCGACACCATCTGTACAATGAAGCTGAATGTGCACAGTAACTGGTAATGAGCATTAGTAAGAATTATTAAGCACATTGAGAATAATAGTGTAGTGCAAATAAAAATGTTTTTATTATTTCAGCCAGCCTGTCACTTTTGCCCATGATGGCTCTCCAAAACAATGTTTTAAATATGAACACCCATGCCATAGCTTCTCACTAAGAAATGAGAGTGGCTTTGAAAGACTAATAGCTCTTCCCATTAGGAGATGTCAGTTTTCATCACTAACCAGTAAACCATCTCAACTTTACGTACCTTATACAAAGACATGGATTGAGTAAGAACGAGTAGTGATGAAGTATTCTAGAATCAAAATAATCCTTCTAATAATTACAAGAGATATGTTGCTTTTCAGTTTCAATTCTGAGATGCTTCTTGCATTCCAAAGACATGATATTTCTTAGGGATGGGAGTAGGAATGAGTAGGGTTAGTTCTAGAAATTAGAAAAAGCAAGGAGACTGCAAGAGAAAGCTTTTTCAAGAGCAGAGTCTGGACCCTGCTTCCCCCCCCCCACCACCACCACACAAGACTCCTCCAGAAAGGAATGTTGCTGTGTTCTGGGCGCTCTACAGAGGGCTCCCTAGACAGTCTCAGGTTAGATAACCACACTTGAGGGGTGGAACAGAAGCAGATAACCAAGGGTGTGGGAGAAGACATCACCTGGCAACTGGTCTGGACTCAAGACAGACACGAGCTACCTCCTTGAAGACCTGGAGATCTAGCACTACAGTAAGACCTCAGACTGTGACAAAATCCCAGGAAGAGAGAGGAGCACTTCAAAAGAACTGAGGGTATTGTATTTCTGCCCACCTGACAGTATAGAGATTAAAAGTCAGAAATAGTGTTGAGATAATGGAATGCAGATCAATATTTCTAGATTACCTGAGTTGTGAACCAAGATTGCTTCCCATCTTCCAAGTTAACATTTCTCAATGTGCTTCTCTTTGTTGGGTCTCATAGGTAAAATACTAGTGCCAACACAGAGACCATAAGGACGTTGTTTTTTTGTATTTTAAATTCATCCCCAAATAATGACACTTTCAGAGAAAGTACAGTTTTAAAATCTAAAGGGGCCTCCAAAGAGCTCTTCAATTGAGAACTTCATAAAAGAATCTCAATAGACTAATGTTCTTCAGGCTAATAAAATGAATGGAAAAAGATTTTTAATGGTGATTTTTCTTAGACTTACTGAAAGAAAACTAAATTCATCCCTTTATCCAAAAAAAAACCCCATATTTTTTAAATGGCTGTTCAATGTCAGAATGAAATAACATACTCCATCTTCTTTGTGTCCTAACACTGATATTTTAACAATTTTGGGTTCTCAAAATTCAGCTTATCTACCAAGACTGAAAACTAAATACAAATTTCCAAGGTATTTTATATTTGTTTTCCAATTAGCAGTTATGTCTAGGTCAGAAAAAGCATGTGTGATAGTTTGGATATGAGGTGTCCCCTGAAACCTCATGTGTAAAACAATGTTGTCTGGTCAGAATGAAGTGATTAAACTATGAGAGCTGTAATCTAATCAGTGGATTAATCCATTTGATGGATTAATAATCTGAATGAATTAAAGGGTGATAAACAGCAGGCAGGTAGGGTGTCCCTAGAGGAAGCAGGTCACCAGGGGCATGCTTTTAGGAATTGTATTATCCCTGGGTCCTTGTACTCAAGCTCTTTCTGTTCCCTGATCACCATATCCTGAGCTGCTTTCCTCTGCCGCACTCTCACACCATGTTGTTCCGCCTCATTCAGGCCCAGAGATAAGGAATCAGCCAAGCAATGGTCTGAACTCTGAAACCATGAGCCAAAATAAACTTTTCTTTCTCTAGGTTGCTGTTCTCAGGTATATTGGTCACCGTGACACAAAGCTGACAACACTCAACCTTAATTAATTAAACAGAAATCACAAAGGCTATCTTGTTTCAATAAATCTAAATTTTTGGTTAAACAAGAATACTGTTGATTTCACATCTTACCAAAAATGTTCTAAAATGTATTTGTATATTAATATGTGCACACTTCAACAGTTTTTCCTGGATGATTCTATTTAATTAAAACGAAACAACATTTAGCACTTGAACTGATGTCCAAGCACTATGCCAGGGGATAAAAACTGTAACAAGAAGGGCAAGGAATGTTCCAAGGGTTGTGCAAGCACGTGGGTGAGTGAGAGAGGAAATGAAATGGGAAGACCTTGAGGGAAGCAGGAAGGAGGTAAGAGGAGACTTACATAAGAGGTCAGTGAGTCAAGGCCCATCTTAATGCCAGGGAAGGCAGTGTGTAAGGTGGGGTGAAGGGGGAACGAGGCTGTTGCAGGTGAAGATAGAAGGAGGCTATCTTTGATTTAGGAACTAATAAGAGACAAGGAATGTCCATGAGAAAGCACAGAGAATTTTGCAGGGTGGTGCAGATACTAGAAAGATCATATGTGGTTGCATTATAAAGGTCTCAAGAGCCAGGAAGAGGAATTTAGGCTTCACTTGGTGGGAAACAGGGAGCCACAGAAATAACTGAGGCAGGAAGGAATGTGATCGAAGTTGAACTTTGGAAACACATGGAAGGCTGTGGGGATGTGCTGGGGAGCATGGCTGGCATCAGGCAGGAGGTGGCAGTTTCACAGCCATATGCTGATTTTTTTCTTTGCTGGCCAGGACACAACATTGAAATGGTAGGCAAAGTGACCCAAGCACAGTTGGTGGTGTCTTCTATATGAAAAGAGTGATAAGAGAAACTACAAAGAGTCCCTGGTATATTTGATAAGTATTGAAATGTGGTAAGAAGGGAAGGAGGTTTAAGAATAATTTCAACTCCAAAATATTTTGTTAAGTTAAAAAAAAAAAGCAAGTGGAAAAATTCTAAGCATAGTAATTATGTTTATGTAAAAGCAAAATCATTGAAACATCATACCACCTATTTTGTGGGTGTTGTGTGGGCATATATAAAACACATATATAAAACATATCAAGAGGCAGCCAATGCCCAGGTTCAAATCCCCATTGGGTTAACTGCCAGCTCTGCAACCTTGGACAAATTACTTAACTTCCCTGGGAGGGGTAGACAGGAGAGTTTGAGGAAAGCAGAGAAGATGTGGAATTGTTTTGTACATGGATTTTTTTTTTTAATTAATAAAAGATTGTTTGGCAGTCATGAGGGTCCAGCTGAGACTAGAGTTCATGGATTTCAAAACACCAAGATGGAGCCAAAAGAACGCCAAACAGATTCAAGCCACTTACAAGGAGATCCCTGATCCCTACAGTAACCAGTTCACTGTGAACTCGAATGTGGCAAAGGTTGGTATCCCGGAAAATAAGACAGAGGTGAGAAATGAAAAGAGAACTGACAGAGAGAAAGTGGACCAGGAAACTGGAGGCCAAAAGGAAGACAAAGAGCAGTTGCTCACACAGAGGGGCAGAGGTGACCTGGGAGAGGAATTTGAACGCACAGCAATTTCACCCAAAGAGGCAGTGTGGCCATGGAATGGGGCCACCATTGGGGCAAGGCTGGAACCACCTAGGGGAACATATACAGAATGACAAGGACAGGGAGATAATCTTTCTGAACTGTCATCTTGTCTCTCTGAACATCAGTTATCACTATGCCAGTGCAATAGATGGAGACATCAGTGAGAGAATGGTAAATGCATTCTGACTCATGACATTTCCCCCAAAGTTTAATCTTTAGTGAAATTCCCAGAATGAATTTTTTTTTCTTTCCTTTTCTGGTTCATTTATTCAACAAATAATTACTATGCAAAGCACTGTACAACCTGTGAGAGCACTAGAGATCTTATCTATGGCACAGGCACTTAAGGGGCTTACAACCTATCAGAGGGGATATGAAAATAATTAGCCATTTTACAAGAGCTAATTAACAAGACAACAGGTGGTGTTAAAAGGCAGTGTGAAATGAAGTGACAAATAAATGATATGTGCTTACAGAGGAGAAATATCACCACTGGTTGTTATCCCTTTCTGCTATACTGCTATCCTTTCATCTGGCCATTTAGCAAAGATTTATTAAGCACCAACTATATGCCAGTGGAATGGCGAATAAAACAGACACAGACCTAGTCCTCGACCTAGATGGTAGACAAGCATACAGGTAGTGTATGAATGAAAACCATGCCAGGTGCTATTAAAGAAAAGGATGGAATGCTTTAAAAACAGAATGACATGGGACCCAACTGGGGGAACTAGGAAGCTCAGCATGACTTTTTTTTTCCTTGCTTATTAGAGCTTTAGTTATGCAGAGTAACTGGGTTCATCCTGACAAACTCATATATGCATGGAATTCGATTTCAATTCATGATCCTCCCCCTTTTTCTTCCCACCCTCCCTCCATCTCCCATATTTCTTCCTCTACTAGACTTCCTTTTGCTCATAAATATCATTATTTATATTTGATTGGTTCTTTCTACCTATGAGTAAAGGTGAAATTCCCTGTGATATATTTATATATGCACTTAACCTGATTTTTTAGGAGTTCATTCTGCATTGCCTCTCCTTATTCATCTCTCTATTCTACCTCTCAATCTCCTTCTTCTGCACTACTGATCTTCCCTTTTATCTCTGTTATCAGGATGAAATTTTAAAACACCTTAAGAAAGCATATGGCAATATTTTGTCATGTTCTATTAATGAATCACATATTATGTCAAGACTTGACCAACTCTATATATCAGCTTTGATCCTCAAAATGAATTTTGCTTAAATCAACATTGTCATCTCATCTCCATTTTAGGGACAAGTAAACTTAACACTTGGAAAAGTTGATTGATTAACTTTTCCAAGGTCACAGCTCATAAACGACAGCTGCAGAATACAAAGCTAGATCGCACACTCTTTCCAGGATGCCACACTGACTTTCAACTCAGATGGTGTCCGAAGTTACTCTCTTTTGTTCATGAAAATAATTCTCTGAACAAAAATTTTTAACACTACTATCATAATTACTATTGGATTGAGCAATAGTTCAGTTAAATAGCAATAGGATTGATCTTTTCATAAAATAACCTTCCTATACCTCTGTTGATATTTTGCCAGCATCCCATCCAGTCGAAGGGCTTGATTACAGCTAATAATAATTATTAAACATAATTATAACTAGAATTTAATGGGTGACAACTGTATTCTAGACACTGACTGTCCTTGATGAGGTTCATATATTGCCTTATTGAATCCTTGCAGCAATCCTATAACGTGCACATTACTCTCCCACTTGAGAGGTGGCATCTGAAAAGGCAGGAGACTAAGCAACCAGATGAAGATTACATTAGGTAAGTGGCAGAGTGGAAATCCAAACTCCAATGCAACCTACTAATAGTGCCATCCCCTGTACCAACCCATGAATTCCCTGAGCTATGGCTAGCTTTGTTGTAGGGAGAGAGAATACAGGTAACACAACTTGGCAAAGGTAAGACGACCAATGAAAAGTAGACCCAGTCATGGAAATTAGAATTCCTGACTCCCCATTCACTAACCTAATCTGGAACACCATTTGGGCAAATGTGATGAATACATGATGATTGAGAAAAATTACTTAACTCATTCTCAAAGGCTCAAGTCAATTGTACTGAAGGAACAAAAAGGCAGCCTGCAGTTTACAATTTCCCCTTGTCAGGCCTGTTGGACTCTCAATACCCTTCTTGTTAGCACATGCATCAGTCCCAACCTGGATCATAATTTACATCTAAATTTCCCAGTGAAGAGCTGCCAACCTTAGTAAACTGACCCTGCCCAATTTCTTCCTTTATTCCGTTGTGGCCAGATGTCTTGAACACAAAGCACCCTCACAGAGTCTAACAATGTTCAGAATTAGCCAGACTCAATGGCCCCAGGGAGAGAGAATTTCCAAGAATATATTAGCACCTGCCTAGACTCCTTATCAAAGGGCTGGCTCACAAGCCAGGGGCATTCAGAACACAACCAATGGGATGTTCAGCATCTACTCCCAGCATCTAATCCCCTATAGGAGAAAAACTATTATAGGAGAAAGACAGAAAAAAAAATAGGACAGCAGTCACAGTATTTCAAGGAAAACTAAAATTACCTCCACTAGGAAACCAATATGGTGTAAGCCTCAGACAAAAGGATCCAACATGATAAAATGGGGGAAAAAATGTAGTGAAGAGTAGAGTAACAAAAAAAAAAAGACATTTCCCACACTTTGAGGCTACAGAAGAAAAATAGAATTTGAAATTTTAGATGAGATTTATATTTGCCAAAACCATTCTGTGCAAATACAAATATCACTGAAGGAAATAAGCAAAAATACTATGTAAAGACATTTTTTGTCCTCTCTGTTAAATTCAGCCTTCTTTAAGTAGTGACCGAAAGTAAGGAACTTTAAGATACTGTCATGTGTCTCAGTAAGCACTGCAAGGCAGACGCAGAGGGCAAGACCTGCAGGGTAAGTATATTTCTGATGCAAGAAGTTCAAGGGACATGAATTCTGCATAGAGGATTATTCTGTGTTTGCTCAGCAGGAAGACACTTGGTGTGGACAAGGGTCAGTTTCATACATTCTAAATAAGTTAGAGACCCATAAAAAGTCAACTTGGGAAGACAACACATGCAAATAGTTATCACTGATTTTTGAACTGGTACTCCCTATATGGATTAGATAAACACCAGAGATCCACAAAAATTGGGACAGTTGATTCAATGAATCCTGATACATCTAGAACATCAAATGGCACAAAAATGCAATGCAGCATTCCCAGAAGGAACAAGTAAACCATTATAGCCTGAGTGCATAAGCTAAAGGAACGTGGTTTGAAGGCATCAAATGTCCACCATATCTGCAAATGAGTGGATATCCCCACACCAACAAAGACTACTCATGGTTTTAACTTGCTCATCTACGTATAGCATGGTAGTTAACAGCCTAGACTCAGATCATTCGTTTTCAAAGCCCAGCTGAATCACTTCCTGGCTATGTGAACCTGGGTAAATACTTACAACCTATGCCTCAGTTTCCTTACCTATCAAATGGGGAACCAGCATATAATACATGTGGGTTTTGTAACATTTAAAGGAGTTATTACACCTAAAGACTGGAAACTGAACTTACCAAGTGATAAGTGCCAATTAATGCTACCTATAATAATTGTTACTACCAACAATAATCCCTCTTATCAGTTATTACTATAACTCTCTAGGGCAGAATTACCTGCCTACCCTAGATGGCTCACCCGCCTCTGAACTATTTCAGAAAAAGAATTTTCCATCTTGTCTGACCCACTGAATATTGGGGTCTCTATGATACATTATTTTAGCTCATACTCCAAAGTAGGTTTACTACATTGTATAATAATCATCTGTTTATACATATGTTTATCTTATCAAACTGATCTTCCTGAAACAGAAATACCAGCAATGCATTCAGCAGTCGCACATGCAAAAGAGTCGATAATGTTTAATGAACTCAACTTTGTATAGCTGTGAACAGAGAGAAAATTCTTTAATTACACTTTCCTGCCTTGATTTTTCAAGCAAATGTATTATTTACTGTACTAGTTAGGGCTATACGGATGAAACAACCATCAGGGAAGGGGTAATAGAGTTCATGGTCTCATTCAGGTAATAACCCAGGGCAGGTATTCCCTATGAAAGAGGGGTTTTGCTCCAGGCAGTCATTTAGGAACACAGGTTGACAACAAGCCTTCCAACATCAACCTATGGCTTCCAAAGTCACCCTGTGTGTGGCCAACCCAGTCAGCCAGAAAAGGGAACCAGCAGGGAAGAGCCCGTGGTGGAGGTTTTATGGAACAAGCTGGGAAGCGGCACACATTTTCCCATGCACATCCCATTAGATGGAACTCAGATGACACACTAACAGCTAAGGAAGCTGGGAGCTTTGCAAGGGAAAGTGTAATTTGGTGAACAGCCAGCAGTCTTTGAAATAATCCCATTAGCTTCCTTCAAGGAATCCCAACGTAAAAATATTTTGTGACTCCTGAAAAAAATAAAATATTCTTCTGATAATATTTTTTGTTTATGAAAATCAACATTCAAGATATGGCTTCTTCTTTAAACGGACAAAATGTAAGTTTGGAAATTAATTATTCACCAGCAACCATTTATTTCCCTTGCTTAATTAAAAATAACATTTGTCCTCATTCTGTGTATAACTGTTAGAGGTGATTAAAAAGAAAACAGTGATCAGTCCAAATTTAGCCACTGACTCCTCACCTTCTGAGTCTAGGTACAGCCCATAGTTGTCTCTTAAAAACTGTTCTGTGCCCACTGTCCAGCAGATCCATGCCAAAGCTCAGGTCCCGGCACAGGACCACCTCCACCACCCACTTCCCCATGGGAGCCCAGGCCCAGGTTAGGCCCAGGTCCACCTCCTGGGCCCACCTGGGAGCCCAGGCCTAGCCTACCTCCATCTGAGGACACTGCAGCTATCACCATAGCCCTTTTCACGCAGTAGCCCCCACCTTGTGGCATAGACAGCTGCATCTCAGAACAGACAGCCCAAAGTCATTGTAAGGCCCACCCTTTTATCTCTGAAAGTGGTTGCATCCATCTTGGACACCCCTACTGCTATCTCAAATTACCTCCACTATTGCTGCCACCACCTATAGTTGCAGTAGCATCCATGATGGGCCACCAGCAGGGTCTGGAAGCCCAACACCAAGGTGAGGTAGAGATAATCTGCACAGATATTACAAGATTATAGAGTAGAAACTCTAATACCTCAGATATGCACTGCAAGAAAGGAAGACACATAGGCAACTTGAATAAAGAAGGGAAGAAAGTGCTCCAAACAAACCAGGATACTACAATAATAGAATCCATGGATGGCGCAATTGATGAAGTGTCAAAGAAGGAGTTCAGAATATACATAATTAAAATGATCTGTGAATTAAAGAAAGACCTAAATGAGCAAATACAAGGCAAAAATTGATCACAACAACAAAGAGATAAAGGAGCAAATACAGGTAGTAAAAGATTACTTCAAGAAAGAGAGAGAGATTCTGAAGAAAAACCAATCAGAAATCCTTAAAATGAAGGGAACAATAAGCCATATAAAAAACTCAGTAAAAAGCATCACCAAAAAGCTAGATCACTTGGAGGACAGAATGTCAGATAATGAAGACAAAGTACACAATCTGGAAAACAAAGTTGGCCTCACAGTGAAGATGATAAGAAACCATGAGCAGAATATCCAAGAATTATGAAATAGCATCAAAAGACCAAATATAAGAATTATTGGGATAGAGGAAGGCACAGAGATTCAAACGAAAGGAAAGCACAATCCCTTCAATGAAATAATATCAGAAAATTTCCCAAACTTGAAGAATGAATTGGAAAATCAAATATAAGAGGCTTACAAGACACAAAATGTACAAAATAACAACAGATCTATACCAAGGCACATTATAATGAAACCACCTAGCATACAGAATAAGGATAGAGTCTTAAAGGCTGTAAGAGAGGAATCAGATCACATATAGGGGGAGACCAATTAATATCAGAAGATTTTTCAACCCAGACCCTCAAAGCCAGGAGGATCCTGGAACAACAGCTCTGAAAAAAAAAAAATGGATGCAAACCAAGAATCTTATATCCAGTAAAATTAAGCTGTGACCTGACATTACCTCTTAAAGTCCTAGAAAAAGAAGAACAAACCAACCCCAAAAGTAGTAGAAGACATGAAACAATTAAAATCGGGGTGGACATCAATACAATTGAAACAAACAATTCAAAAAAACTGAAAACAAAAAAGCCAGTTCTTTGAAAAAATAAAGTTGACAAACCCTTAGCCACCTAACGAAAAGGAGGTAGAAAACTCAAATTACTAAAATTTGTGAAAAGGAAATATCATGACATACATTATTGAAATACAGAAGAAAATTAGAAACTATTTTGAAAATTTATACTCCAGTAAAGTAGAAAACCTTGAAGATACCGACAAATTTCTAGAGGCATATGATCAACCCAAACTGAGTCAAGAGGACATACACAATTTAAACATATCAAATTCAAGGAAGGAAACAGAAGACGCCATCAAAACCTACCAACCAAGAAAAGTCCTAGGACCAGACGGATTCACGACTGAGTTCTACAAGACCTACAAAGAATAATTAATACCAATACTCCTCAAATTATTCCATGAAATATACAATGAAAGAACCCTTCCAAATACATTCTACAAAGCTAGTATCATCCTAATACCAAAACAAGGCAGAGACATCAAGGAAAGAAAATTTCAGATCAATATCCCTGATGGAACATTGATGCAACAATTCCCAATAAAATTCTGGGCAAATTTCATACAAAAATATATTTTAAAAAAATAGTACACTATGATCAAGTGGGGTTCATTCCAGGGACACAAGCTTGGTTCAATATATGGAATTCAATAAATGTAATTCATCACATCAATAGACTTAAAGATAAGAATCATATGATCATTTTAATAGTTGCAGAAAAAGCATTTGACAAAATACAGCACCGCTTTATAGTCAAAACACTAAAAAAACTGGGGATAATAGGAATATATCTCAACACTGCAAAAGCTATCTATGTTAAACTCAAGGCCAACATCATTTTAAATGGAGAAAACATACACTGGAAAAAAGATAGCCTCTTCAACAAATGGTGCTGGAAGAACTGGAAATCCATATTCAGCAAAATGAAAATAAACCCCTATCTCTTACCAAGTGGATCACAGACCTAGGATTAGACCAGAGACCCTGCACTTAATAAGGAAAAAGAAGGCCCAAATCTTCATCACTTCAGATTAAGTCCTGACTTCCTTAACAAGACTCCTAAAGTGCAAGAAATAAAATCAAGGATTAATAAATGGGATGGACTCAAAGTATGTATATCAAACTGAAAAGCTTCTTATTAGTAAAAGAAACAATGAGGTAAAGAGAGAGCCAACATTTTCAGAGAAAGCTTTTGCCACATACATGTCAAAGCATTAATCTGCAGGATATATAAAGAACTCAAAAACACCAAAAAAATAAACAATCAATAAAAAAGCTAAGGAACTGAACAGACATTTCTCAGAAGAAGATATACATTTGATCAACAAATATATAAAAACATGTTCAACATCTCTAGTAATTAGAGAAATTCAAATTAAAACTACTCTAAGATTGCATCTCATGCCAGTCAGAATGTTAGTTATCTAACATTCTAAAGAATACAGACAACAATAAAGATTGGTGAGTGCTAAGAGCCACAGCCAATTAATATGATGCATGGCATTTTTGATTGAAAGGTGATGCCAGCTAGCCATTGAGATGATATGATTATGTTAAAAATTACATTCATATGGATACCTGCTGTTTACCTCGGCCTGCTGCAGGACGCCTGGAGAGTTCCCATTGGTTGGGAAAGTGCAGTAGGAGGGAATTCCGGGGGAGGAACTTGTGCTGGGGTTCCGGGAGGAGACCAGCTGAACGCCGCGTGGGTGGATCGGGAATCTTCCCAGGCACCTACGTGGTATTGGCGGTTATTTCAAAAATAAAGTTTGTTCCTGTTTGAGTGGCTTGTGATCTTGTGCCCAGCCAGACTGCGGCAGGTGAGGATGTGGGGGAAAAGGCACAATCATTCATTGCTGGTGGGACTGCAAATTGGTGCTACCAATCTGGAAAGTACTATGGAGATTTCTTAGAAAACTTGGAATGGAACCACCATTTGACCCAAGTATCCCACTCCTGATCTACACCCAAAGGACTTAAAAACAGCATACTACAGTGACGCAGCCACATCAATGTTTATAGCAGCACAATTCACATCAGCTAAGCTGTGGAAGCAACCTTGATGCCCTTCTATAGATGAATGAATAAAGAAACTGTATTATATATACACAATGGAATATTAATGAGCATCAAAAGAGAATAAAATTATGGCATTTGCAGGTAAATGGATGGAGCTGGAGAATATCATGCTAAGGGAAATAAGCCAATTTCAAAAAACCAAAGGCTGAATGTTCTCTCTGATAAGTGGATGCTGATCCTTATTGGGGGGACATGGTAAAAATGGAGGAATTTTGATGGGGCAAAGGGGAGCAGGAGGTAGGGAGGGGGAATGGGGTAGGAAAGACGGTGGAATGAGATGGTCATTATTACCCTAGGTACATTATGATCGCACATACAGTGCAACACTACATTGTGTACAACCAAGGGAATGTAAAGTTGTGCTGCAATTGTATACAATAAATCAAAATGCATTCTGCTGTCACATATACCTAATTTAAAAAAGAAGAAGAAGAAGAACTACTCTGTATCCTGAAGCACTTACAAATCTCCAACCCCCAAGAAAAGATGGTCATGAAATGTTTGCTATTTTTTAAGAGATGGACCTTATTTGCTTAACCACATTGCAAGTTCCTCAAAGATATCTGTTATCTATGTTTTTTCTGGAAAGTGAAAATGGTTTTATAAAATTCTAAGTGCCTTTGATATAGTCAAGGGTTATTTTTCTCTTTTACATTTCTTTCTGTGCCAAAATACAGCAATAGGTATTCAAATAACCAACTAGATCACCACAAGTTGAAGAAAAAGTTAAAGCTCAAAGGAGCCTATAGTAAATTAAATGCAAAGTGGGCTGTGATTCTTCACCCTTCCCTGTTTCCATGACCTTGCTATGAGACTTCAGAGTCTATTTCTGCATCTTGTGAAGCTGAGCCAGCTTTCAGATTTGCTTCAGCCAACAGAATGTGGTGGAATTGACAGGTTTCACTCTGCTCACTTTGTGGACACATACTTTGGTCACAAAAAAAGCCCAGGTAAGTCTGATAGATAATGAGAAACCCCGATCAAGATCAGGCTGACCTTATCCATCTTAGCAGAACTTCCCAGATGACCCATAGATTCCAATCTGTATAATAATAATTGCTCATTGTTTTTAGACAGTTACTCTTATTTACCCCAACCTTTCGTTTTGCAGATGAGGAAAGAGAAGGCTTATGTAGCACAGTGGTGAAACCAGATACTAATAAAAATAGGTTCAGAACTCAGATTTTTCTAATTTAGCAGTTTCATGTACTATTCACTAGATCATTTTGTTTCATTTGCAAGGTCTTTAGGGCTACTCAGCTCAACATAAACACAAGAGTCCCATAAAAGCTGGCCACTGAAGAATGCCATATGTACGATTGTTAGACCTCTCCATAAAATGAGACTGTTTGAACATACTGTAAACTGTTAAGTACTATAAAAGGCAAGATGTTCTACTGCATGCCAGAGACAATGATGAAAGTTATAAACTTTTACATTGTGCAAAGAAAAATCACTGATCAGTTTTATTGTACCTTTAGCTCAGAAAGTCCTGATTTCTACCTGGATATTTATAAGTCTTCAAATAAAAAAGAGGAGAGGATTGGATTCCAACATGATTAATTCTCATTATTTTAAAGCATCAAGAGAATGACTCTAGAATTTGTCTTTTTAATTTGTATTCTGACTTAAAGGACTGAAGGGTAAAAGGGCAGAAACCATGACATTTTTTCAATCACTCTATTCCCACAGCCTAGAACTGAATGAATGAGTAACTGACTAAATCCTAATCTTCAGGAAAACTTTATGAAAAATTCAAGAAGGTGGGAGTTTTGAGAAAGAACTTTTAGACTGGTTTTATAAAGAAGAAGGCAGAAAATGTAATATTACTTTTTAAAAAACTACATAAAAAAGAAGATGAAAGGAGTGAGGCAAATATTCTAAAGCATTTTTAAAAGGGAAAAGATATTAACTATATTGAACCTATATTGAAATAAAACATCATTGTTACGGTTTAGATATGAAGAGTCCCCAATGTTCAAATGTGAAGCAATGCAAGAATATTAAGAGGTGAAATGATTAAATTAGAGAGCTTTTCCTAATTGCTGAATTAATCCAGATACAGATTAACTGGTCGATAACTATAGGCTGGTAGGGTATGGCTGTGGAAAGTTGGTCAATGCAGGTGGGTCTTTGGGGTTTATATTTTGTACTTGGTGAGCAGAGCTCTCTCTGCTTCCTGGTTGCCATGTCCTGCTGTTCAGCCTCACCTGGGGCCAAGAGCTATGGAGTAGGCCAGTCAAAGACTGAACCTCTGAAACCATGGGCCAAAATGAACTTCTCCTCCTCTATGTTATTCTTATGAGGTCTTGGTCATAGTAATGAAAAAGCTAATGAAAACAACCACTTAAAAACTCAACTTACTCATATTGAAAATAGTCTCTTTAAATAGGCTTTTAACTTTTATATTGCTTCTGTAGAAAAATTGTTATATGATAATAACTTACATTTACATAAGGCATTATCCCAGGTAATATTTTTTTTTCCTTTTAGGACAATTTTAGTGTTTTATATAAGTACTAAACTTATAGCAGCATTTTATAAAATCATAAACTTTCCAAATGTCTTCTTCCATTTTTTGTAACATTTTATGAAATTTTGAAAGGATTAATTTTATTAATTGACCATAAAGGCAGTCCATTCCTTACGTTATATTCCTTAATCTATACTAATTCAAAATGTTTATTACTCCAAAGTATTATAGGTGGCTCTGGAGTTACAAACACACCACTTTAAAACATCTCTTTTAGGGAGTTCCTCAAACCAGAATAATGAAACACAACAACAACAAAAAAATGAAGATATAAAATTAACTGGTAAGAGCAACTATATGGACAAATTCAGAATCCTCTCATGTTGGAAATAAGGTGTATACACCATTTTTATTTTTGTATAAAGACTAAAAACAAAACAATTTAAAAAAACATTAATATGCTGAGAGAAAACACAAAAAGATATAAATTGGGACATCAAAAATTGCAAACATGGGGGGAAATGCATTACAAGTGCAGTTTTTAATTAGTTCCGCCCCCTCCCCATTTGTTTCTGTTCTTATCTTTGCAATCAAACCCTTAGGGATAAAAACTCTGAACAAATTAGGCACAGAAGGAACATACCTCAATATGCTACAGGCCATTTACAACAAGCCCACAGCTGATACCATACAGATGGGGAAAAGCTGAAGTCTTTCTCTCTTAAGATGAGGACCAGGACAAGGCTACCTACTTTATTCAGCTTGGTACTATAATTGTAACCAGAGCCATCAGGCAAGGCAAATAAGTAAAGTGCATACAAATTGGAAAGAAGAAAGTCAAATTATCACTGCTTATAGGGACATGATCTATATACTAAAAACCCCAAAGACTCCACAGAAAACTATCATAACTAATAAACAAACTCAGCAAAGTGGCAGAATACAAAATTAGTAGTGTTTCTATTTGACACCAAATGTCAATCATTTGAAAAAGAAATCAGGAACGCAATATTATTTACAATCTACAATAGCTACAAAAATTAAAATAAAATAACTAGGAGAAATTTTAACCAAAAAGGTAAAAGTTCTCTACAATGAAAAGTATAAAACATTAATGAAAGACGTTGAAAAGGACACACAAAAAAAGAAAAGGCATCTATCCTTTCATCTCTTATTCATAAATAGGAAGAATCAATATTGTTAAAATGTTCATACTACCCAAAGCAATCTACAGATCTAATGCAATTCTTATCAAAATACCAATAATATTCTTAACAGAAATAGAAAAACAATCCAAAATTTGTACAGAAGCACACACATACACTGTGAAAAAGGCAAAGCAATCTTAAGCAAAAAGAACTAAGTGACACTACAGGGTCTAACTTTAAAATACATTACAAAGCTATAGTAATCAAAACAACATGGTATTGGCATAAAAACAGACACACAGACCAATGGAACCATCCACAAGACTCTAGAAGTAAGAAAGAGACTAGAAGTAAATTCATGTATCCACAGCCAATTGAGATTTGACAAAGGTTCTAAGAACACATAATGCACAAAGGGCAATTTCTTCAATACAATCCTGGAAAAATTGGATATTTATATGCAGAATAAAACTGGAGCCCTATCTCATACCTCATACAAAAATCACCTCAAAGTGGTTTAAGGAAAGACTGAAATGTAGGACCTGAAACTATGAAATTAACTAGGAAAACAATATGGAAAATTCTTTAGGGCATTGAAATGGGCAAAAAAAAAAAAATTAAACAGGACTCTAAAAGCACAGGGAACAAAAGCAAAAATAGACAAAGGAGATTATATCAAACTAACAAGCATCTGCACAGCAAAAGAAACAATCAACAGTGAAGAGACAGTCTACAGAATGGGAGAAAAATTGCAAAGTATACATTGATAAAGGTTTAAAATGCACAATATTATGTAACTTTAATAACTAAATTGCAGAACAACACAAAATAAAAGCCAAGTAATCTGATTTTTAAAATGAGCAATAGACTTGAATAGACACTCCTCAAAAGAAGATATATGAATGGTCAACAGGTGTATGAAAATGAAAAAACATTCAACATCACTAATCTGTAGATCAAAGCCACAATGAGATATCAACTCACTCCAGGAAGAATGAATATTATCAAAAAACAAAAGATAATAAATGCTGGTAAGGATGTGGAAAAAAGCGCTTTTCTATACTTGGTGGGAATGTAAATTAGTATAGTCATTATGTAATAATTATCCACTTATGTAAATTATTAGAATCATTATGGGAAATAGTATGTAGATTCCCTAAAACTTAAAAATAGAACTACCATATGACCTAGAAATTCTACTACCTAATATATATCTAAAGAAAATGAAATAAGTATGTCAAAGAGACATCCACATTCCCATGTATATTGAAACACTATTCACAATAACCAAGAAACAAAAAAATATTCATCAACTGATGAGTGATTAGGAAAATGTGATATTATACAACACATACACACACACATACACATACAACTGGAATACAATTCAGCTATTAGAAAGAAAAAAATCTCGTCATTCACAACAACATGGATGAAACTGGAGGCAATTAAGTGAAATAAGCTACACAAAGAAAGACAAATGCCACATGATCTCACTCATATGTAGAAGATAAAACAGTTGATCTCATAGAAGTTGAGAGCAGGGTCGTAATTATCAGAGGTGGGAAAGGTAGAGAAGAGGGAGGAGTGGAGAAAGGTCAGTCAATGAGTTCTATATTTTAGTTAGATAAGAGAAGTTTGCTGTTCTATTGCACAGTAGAATGACAATAGATAATGATCATGTACTATTTCAAAAAAACCAGAAAAAAGGAGTTTGAATGTTTTCACCTCAACGAAACTTTTGAGAAAGCAAATATGCTTACCCTGGTTTGAAATATTACAATATGCATGTATTGAAAGGATGACATGGTACCCCACAAATATGTATAAATTTATGCATCAATTTAAAATAAACTTTTAAAAACATTTAAAATAAAACACAAACAGCAATAGTTCTTGTTTAAGCATTATATAATACCCCACCCTCTCCAATGGAAATTGGATTTACATAAATGCTCCTCCATCATGGACCCCATTTCTGCCTCATACCAAGCTTTGTGTTCTGCACCATCCTATCTCAGATCATTTGACTTAATGTCTGTCCTCAGGCACTTGCCCCAAGACTTGACATGCCCCTCTAGCTCTCTATGTCCAGTGAAGTAACCTAGATTTGTCTCCAGACTCTTGGAACCCAACTCATGTTCCAATCAGGTGGCCAATGTAACCCCTACCATCTGAGTATGGGAATTAGAAAGTTGGATAAACAGAGCAAAAACCTCTCCCTGTGGCCATTTTTGTTGGATTTAACCCTGCAAGACACCTTACATGACGACCCTACATCAGAAAGAGGAAAATGAATTAGAACTCCTCACACTACTCAGGTTAGGGGGAAGAAGAGGAAAACCTCTTCCAGTCCAAGCACAAAGGAAGAACAACAGATATTTTTGTCAATATTGGAGCTACATATATATAAGTTATATATCATATTGTGATATATCCAAGGAAGGAGTTAGAAACTACAGCAGTATAGATCAGCCCTAGTATGGGTTACAAAGATTTGTAGGTTAGAACAGAAATCTAACTCTCATTTAACTACTTTAAAATATTGTTCCATTGTGGGGTAGGACAGGGAGGGCTACATTCTGAGTACCAAACAACTTTAAAAAGTGTCCTCATGTTAGAAAGAAACCAATCCCTAAGTTACGATACACTCATAAAACCATTATAAACATGACCCACTCTTGGAATAATTAGTAACTCAATAAACTGGTCCTAGAAATATGCAAAATCTTTGACTCTAAAATAGTTTTTTTAAAATAAGGAGAACTATTGTTTTGAGTTCTCTAATAACAGGAAAGAAGAGACAAAATTTTTAGAGAATAATAAATAAATTAAGTGAAGGTGTATTCTGAGACCTGTGCACATAAATTTATTCATAAAAAGGTAAATAAAAATGGTATGAGAAAACACAAAATAAAACACTCATATAAGGGTGTAACAGTATTCCAACAGTCTCCATGAAAAGAGCAGAGTGTTTTCTGTCTTTTCTATCATCTGAAGCCGATGTGTCCTCCCAGAGACAGCAAGACACAGTGACAACTATGGGTCATCTGCCTGCTGCTGCTTGTTTGGATACTAGTTCAGGCGCCAGCTCCTCTCTGGACCAGCATGTTCAGTCCCAGAGCAGGTTAGAGAGGAAGAAAAGAGCCCACCCCACAAATCGCTACCAGTTAGCAATAAAACAACTGGAATGCTGCTCCCGCGTCCCTGTTTTAGATAACTCCTGTTTACTGTCTTCCCCAGTTCAGGATGGTTTTCCCTGACACATCTTCTCTTCAGGAACAACAGCTTCATACTTCAGGAAGAACCAGCTCCTGAAAGTCTTCTGCTTTCTAGCCTCAGGAGAAATAACTTGAATTTCCCAAGTTATCAGATAAAAGCAAACCATTCACCTAACAGACAGTGACAGCAACGGAATAAATGTAACAACAATGACAACAGCAGCCAGACACGATTTGCAAGATTTTCCACACTGCAAACCCTACAGCTGAGATAGATTTGTGTTTTTGCAATCATTTAAAAGAATGTTTTCGTCAAATGTATCCGATCACACTCAATCTTCATTTATAACAGTGAAATAGCGCTTTCTGTTTCCTCACAGAGGACAGTGGTCGCTCAGTAATGTGGAATTCCTGCGGTGCAAGAAAACAATTGCCAGTCCAGTCCAAGAAAGAGTTCTTGTGCTATCATTTCTATCTCTTCCCACTTATAACCAAATTTTTCTGGGAAACAAACAAGATGATGGAAGGACATAACCATAAATTTCTGTTGAAAAGCACCTTCCCCAAGTTAGTGCTATACCCCATGTATGCTGATTAAAAACATTTTTCTTGTGGATTCCTTTCAGACAAAGGAGTAGAATCTGCTTTTTCTCCTTCCAGCAAGAAGTCAAAGTGAACATCAAGAAAAATAATGCGAAAAAAAGGAAAAGAATATTAAAATCCCAAAACAAGATGTACATCAAGGACAAAAGATGTTCCTATGTGAATAAATCAGTGCTTTGCATATCTTTTGGCTACAACTTTATATTTATGCTTTTCCATATTTGATTACCAAGGCTTAATAAATGCATGGAATTGGGAATTAGAGAATGGATGACTAATTATCGTCATCAAGTAAATTTATGGAAGACAAAGTCTTTATGGAAGCATTCTGCCAATAGTCCCAACTATCACTATAAAATTTCTACCTTGCTTTATGCTACTAGCTGGATGGCAAGGAGAAGTTTCCTCTTTTTACAGCAGAAGTCCTAAGTATTTTTAGGTGATAGGACTTAAAACGTGAGCACGTTCTGGAGCAGAGTATCACAAACTTGCTGCTGACACTTGCTGCAGACCAGGCCAATATACTCTCAAAATTACACTAGGATTTTAGTCAATTAAAAAAAAAATGGGGGGCTGGGGATGTATTCCAGTGGTAAAGCATTTGTTTAACATACATGCAACCTTAGGTTCTATCCCCCAGCATAAGAAAAAGAAGAAAAAATTTTTTCAAGTTGTAATAAAAGTATATAACACATTAGACTCTTTATCTAGAAATGATAAATAGCTAATATTCTTTGAATTTTTATTCTGATCCAACTTTTTTGTCTAGATTATTTCATTTAATCATCAAGACAATCCTCCAAGATTGATTTTCTCACCTATGATATAGTAATCATTCTAGCATCTAAGTACAGAGAAGCTCTGACCAGGTCACACAGCTTATATGTAGAAGGGTCAGTATTCAAACCTAAGCAGTCTTCATCTAAAGCCCACATTCTGTGTATTATAAGGTAAAACAACAGAGTTTATGTATGCAAACCAATTCATCTTACTAATAAAGCCCATGAGTTAGTGATCTGGAAAGATAAATGCTCACTGAAAAGAAAAAAAAAAATACTAGTGGTTCTAGGGATTGAACCAGAGTCTAGCAACCACTGCAACACTCCCAGCCTCCCAAACATGTTTTTACATCTTTAAATGACTTATGCTTGCATCTGGGTAACAAAAGTAGACATTGAAATATCTCAGATAAGGAGCTTTAATAAGAAAATAAAGTGTTCTAATTAAAGAAAATATTTTCTACTTTATAGTTTCATTTTATAATATATACAATGTCTAGGTATATAATGTTATTAATAATACTGGGATTCATTGCTTTGTCTGCCTTTAAGTTAGTAATTAGTTAGAAACACATACATGAACAAACAGCCAACACCTAAGAAAACAGCATTGTAGAGGTGACAGCAAACATGCCCCACCTAATGAGCAAAACTACTCAACACATTCAGATGATGGCTGTCATAAGAATATAGGCCTAATGTTCCCACACCTTCCACCTATTCAAGAGAAGCAAGAATGTTAGCTTTTCCTATGAAATCTAGCTATTGGCTATGTTGGCAACAGACTGAAAATTTTCTAAGCACTATGAAGGCCAAATTAAATATGTCTATAGGCTGTATTTGACATATTTGACCTGCAATCTCTCTAGCTTGTGACCCATGGAACTGTTGTATTCTTGCTAAGAAAAACACTTAAAGCATTTCTTCTTTACAGTCAATGGAAATGCAGACACATTACTTTCTTCATCTATCCTTGCTTTCCCCCTTATTAAAAATTCAGTAAGGGGCAAATTAAAAACTATAAAATAAAAAATCAAAAGCAGTATAAATAAGTGATAATTGCCACATTAGTAGTCATAGATCCCTATTCTGAGATGTAGAACAGATGAGATAGGTTGGAGATTATGTACAATACCTAGAGCACCCTTTCTCTCCCATGAGGGAAAACACTTTAAATGATTAAGAATGAAAGTAATAATATTGTAGGAATAATTGTGAAATTCGTTCCAAGTTATTTTTAAAGGTAAATCATACCCAAGTTAAAAAGTTGTGATATAACATCGTCCAGAACAAAGTCACAAGTAAAACTTGTGACCCAAACCAGAAATCCTGTTTTCTCTAGCACCATCCACCATCATTTAAAGGAGTTCCAGAAGAGGGTGCCCAGTAACATGAAGTCCTCTCTTACATTGTTCTCCAACAGCACACTGCTCTTAGGAGCCCACCATGTCCTACTCAAAAACTCACCATTCCATCCTCCTTTCCCCATCTGCTCTGCTCTCCTTGGCCATGGCCCTCTGCCTGTGCCTCCCATGCCCATCCTACATACTCCCACACACCAAGTTCCCCTCCAGTGAAGCACCAAAGGGAGTTAGTTTGTATTACAACTTGACAACTTTTCTCCCAAGAATTCAGCCACTGACTTTTTGGTTTTTTTCAGAGAAGGGGGGAGCAGGGAGAGGTATCTGTGAACAGCCCCATCCTGACCAACTTTGCCCCATCACACCAGCATCGAATGTGGGTAACACACAGCTCTGACACGATACGTGATTGAGAAGGGCTGCCCTAGATGCCACACAACTCCTGCTGGTGTCGCATTAAAGGTTACAGTTAAACTGTCACAGACAATGTCTAAGGACTCCAACCCCTGTTGTGCCTGCTCTTCATTACTATTGGATGCCCAAGACCAAAACACAAGTCATACTAATTTTAACACCAGATCAACACAACAGCCATTTTCCAGTAAGAGATTTAAAGACTAGAACAGTGGTGACATAATTAAATGGACAGGAGATTCCAATGACCAGCCTGCTCTGGGAAAGGAAGCCATGTGAGGTTCAATAAAGAAAAGAAAAACTTAGTTTTGCTACTAAGAGCTGAATTCAAAAGAACCCAAGGACTATTTGTCTTGGACACATGTTATAGCAGGCCTAAAAACATATGTACAATATAACTTCAAGGTGAAAAAGAAATATTTTGCTTATTGATTACTATGTAGTCGTGGGAATTTAATTCATGAGCTTCATCTTGGGCACTGGTGATCATTCTTTTCAGTCAACAGTACTTAAAAGAAAGACTTCTGCAGAGTAACTGCAGCTGCTGGGACTCATAGGTCAGGCAGGGAAGTATGTGGCTACCTCCCACCTTGACCTTGGGCTCTAGCACCAGAAAGGACAATGCACTAAGAAGGAAATGGATACATAGCACCGCCCCTGGCAGGAAGTCTCCCACTCCTTCCTCCTGCAACAGATATTATGGGACAATCACCAGACTGGCACTCTGATGGGAAAACAGTTGAGCTGAAAACACATTCATCCCAGCTCCCAAAAGTGATTGTAAGACATTTTTCACAAGTGGGTAACATTAAGAATGGGTAGATTCAATTCAATCATCTGAAAGGCTTGCATGAAACAGAAGACATTTTTTTTTTTTTTTTTAGACTCTTAGCTGCCTGGGGACGGTGTCTTGTTCAGGTAATGGAAAAAACTACTGCTTCTTTAGGGACTCTTACACACAAGCCAAATTCAAGTACTCACAACAATTTTTTTAAAAAAGAAAAACCCTCACTGAGTTGGTGGGCAACATTGTTTCCTCTGGTCACGGGAGCTGACTTTGACTACAAAAGAAATATTCACAAAACTAAGCAGATGGAAACCAAATTGTGTTAATTGACATGTTCCATGTTAGTCCTGGTGAAGATCTGAGGAAAATATGTTAAGAGTTTGAAGTTATCACTATACATCATATCAAAGAGATAGCGCCATCATCAAAACAGATGAGGAATTTGTGTATTCTTTAAAAAGAATATGCAAGTTCAGATGTGGACACAAAAGCTTTGTAAATGTCTTATATGTGCTAAGCTCACAAAAGCAGACGTAAGAAATCTTTCATGAACTTCTGTAGTTTTTCAATTTACTCCCAATCTATACCCTTTGAATGCTGTCAGTGGATGATTATTTGGAACCAAGCTTTGAATAAGATTCCAAGAGCCCAGAAATAGCCAAAGGCAAAGGAACCCATGGACTCTATTTCAGAACTGGTCAGCCAGCAACAAGCATAATGAGCACAAAGGCAGATCGCCACATGAAAGAATTACGTTGTTTGCTTGGGTTTTGTGTATTTTTTTTTTTTTAACTCTAGCTGCTTGGCAACTCTTCAAGATCACTGCTTTGGGAAAGAAATGTATCTCCCTGATGAAAAATGAGCTAACAGAGATCCCATTGATGGCCCACTCACCAACTCTGTACAAGTCCATGGGTTTCACCCTACACAAGAAACTCAACCAAATTGATTTCCTGTACAGAGAAAAGAGAGGGGGAAGTTGGGAAAGTAAGCCAGATACATTTGCTCAGATGTAAAAGATAGCATGGTACAAGCAGAATGACACTTCATTCCGACCACACGATGCGCTGTGTTTAAGATGCAGGGCATTATAAATAAGCTCCTAGAAAAGCTCCATGTGTTTCTATATTAGAGAAAGCAAGTGTCTACGTCACCAGCTAACGTGAAGAAAAGGTCACAACAGAAATAATCACTCTGAAAAATAACTTTTCTTTCTAGCTAGAATCTCTCTCTCCCTTAGATTTTTGTTTGCTCTCCTCCCCATTTCATTAAAAATCATTCTTGGCAATGTGTCTAGTGTAAAATTAGATCGGTTTAATTTTCTCAGTTTTCATTTTGTTTTCAAAGTAATAATATTGTAATAATTTAATGATAATAATATTTTTCTTACACTAAACATATACCAAAAAAAAAAAAAAAAGGTTTTGTTCAGGTAATATTAACCCAGTTTAAAATTAAGCATCATGTGGACGTGCTTAATCCAGGGCATATTGGCTTAGTGTGGTTCTGCTCCAGCCACGGCTCACTGAGAACCTACAGGGATTCAGGCTCTGTTCTATGTGCTGGGGACACCAAAAATGACAAGCAGTGATCTCAAGGACTTTATAGTTTAAAGCAACTACCCAAATCAATGTTTTAGTATCTGTGTGAAGATAACAAAGAAGCAGTGTGAATAATCAAAACGATCTAATGCTTCATCCAAAACCAATGCAAATTATTGAAGGAAACTCTCACAGGCTGCTACTCCACTACTGCTGTTCCTTATTGCACCAGGAAAACAGTAGAAGGAAGTCTCAGCTCACAGGGTGAAGACGCAGAGACAAAGTCAATCATCCACTGCTAGATATTCCAGGAGTGAGCATACTTAATCTCCCAAATAAAATATGCATTCTCAGTACATGGAAACATGTGTACTAACTCTCAGATAACTCTATTTCTTTTGCTTTTTAATTACCCATCTGCTAAAATTTCCAATTTGCTTCATTTTGCTTTTTATCTCCCTCTAGGGATTAAAAATAGATTTTCTTAGCTTTCTTTTTTTTTAAAGAATAACAAGAAAAATGAGTTAAAATGATCATGCTTATAATTACATGAATGCAATTAAAATGGGCTAAAAAGAAATTTAATGTTTTCTGTTTCTCAGTGTCAAGTGAATGTCTGTGGAAATTTTTAGGTGTATAGCAAATATAATACTGAAGAATGGGCCTTAATAAACAAATGTTGATAGCATTTAAAGCTGAATAATGGTACATGTTAGTTCCTCATAATGTTATTTTTCCATGTAAGACCTTTATAAAATCCCATGGGTTTTCAGCAGAGATGAGAGTTATCTTGAGCAAATTACTTAAATCCACTAAGCCTCTATTTCTTCTTCTTTGCAGAGATTATCTCTGTGTACCTCTAAAGTGCACACCATGGAGGAGAATGAGATCCACAGACTATGGGCGACATGTTGTCTGTGTGTTTCCATGAAACACAACTCAATATACAAAACCCGGTAGTGAGCAGCATCACTTCTAAATAGAAAGGACACACATTTATCAGCTACACACATATCTATGCAGTATCTTTGCCTCATGAAATAAGAAAAAGTAAAAACATCCTATAAATTAGGAGTGTCTGTGAAGAAGGCAAATCAGTGAATGATCTGAAATCCACAATTTTGTTAGGAGGAAAGAACTTTTACTCAACAAAAGAATGAAGAATTTTCAAAGATTTCTAAAGTATTTGATCTAATCGAGCAAGAAAGATCTTGAAATAACACTAGGTCCATAAACTTTGGTTAAATATCACTGGGTAAATTCTAGAATCAATGTTTTGTTTTTAAAGTTGGCTTACACATTGTATTCTCTTGATAACTAAAAGGTAAAAGATATGTTGAAGAACAGAGTATGTGGGAGATTCTCTGGCTACTCCGCTCCCCCTTTCTGTTATTTTGGAAATTAATAACACCCCACCATATCAGATAAGGAGGACAACCTGATGAAGCACATGGACAATCTTATCACCCTTCAACTTCCAAACGTTCTAGATACATTTTTGGAATTTGGTTTAGCAGTAAGAGGGAAAAGACATCTAATTCCCATTGCACAAAGCACTTTGACAAACAATGCTGAATCCATCAAATAAAAACTTAAGGGATTAGACAGAAGGCAAATTAATCTGGTTTACTAACAAGCTGAAATCAGGTTAGTTTCAGAGGGTAAATATAACTCAGTTAAATTCTACAAAACTTACAAAAACCAAATGTAATATGGGTACTATTCTGGATCCCAGAGAGTCAAAGAGATACATGCATACAGGTCCTTATAGAACTCACAGTCTAATCGATACTGTCACTGGACACCTCCAGAACAAAGTGGGGCTGGAATTAAGGATACAAAGCTATCAGCAGGTCTTACATGCCACAGAAAAACCCCTCTAAGGCTACAGCCAGTCTTCAGGTTGGAAAGACCACTGTAGCCTCAGTGTAGAAGAGCCCAGAGGGTTGCCATGGGTAGGCAGAAGCACAATGGAAATAGGCACCACTGTTAAGTTGTAGTGGCAATCCAAGTGAACAACAGTGGAAGCTGAAGCTTACACCAGGTGGTTGAGGACAGAAAGGGAGGGAGAGCTCTGTGCTATATTTAGTCAGTAAAATGAGCAAGACTGGAAAGCTGATAGAACACCCCTATAAGTCATGAGACCGATTTCCCAGAGAAATGTTTATCCATTTATAATCATATCATATACAATGCATTACCACTAAGAACCAGATTTACCTTTTAATTTTTTAATTTTTATTAGTACATTATAGTTATTCATAATATGGGGAGTTCGTTTCCACATTATACAAGCATGGAATATAATTTGCTCCACTTTAGTCCCCAGTACTTCCCCCTTTATTCTCCCCCTCCCTCCCCCGTACCCCTTCCTCTACGCCACTGGTCTTTCTTCTATTTATTTATAGTTTTGTTTTTTTTTTAATGAGTGCATTATAGATGCACACAAAGGTGAAATTCAAAGCGTCATATTCATATGTGCACATGGGATTTAAATCCAACCAAAGGAGCAAATTATTCCCACTGGTTCTTCAGTATACAGTTAGACCTCCAGGGATGTCTATAGAAGGAATCCCTGAATTCTCCAAAACAGGCTCTGTCATTATCTGTAAGTTACTGGCCACTTTCAATCAAACAAACATTTATGAATGGTTTGTTACATACAAAACAATTAGTCTACATGATATGAGGAACGTAGCAAAAAAGAGTGCAAGGGTCTTGAATTGAAAACATCTGCCTCTAGCTTGGGAGGAGATACACATGCATAATTTGAAAGAGCAATTACTTCTAAATTAAAAGGTATACCCAATTTAAAACTGGTAAGTACTTCATTCTTCCTAGATCCTAGAATAAGCAACCCAGAGCCCTCCACAGAGGCACATAGGAGAGAAACTGAATCTGACCCCCATGCATTCTGGCCTAAGCCAGCCAATTCTCCTACTGCACCTGTCTTTCCTATGAATGGGGCAGAAAAACTGCCTTCAGATACAATGGGCTTTTCCAGAATCCACATAAAAGACAGTGTTCCAAACACACAGGAATTCACCAGAAAAGACACCAGTTCAAATTTATACAGAGATTTCAACCTCTCTTAATGGCAACGTTGCTGTTCTTTCTCTAAAATGCCACATAATAGTATAACAAACTATAGGTGATGTACACAGAATAGGTGCAAGAAATAATGCACACACTGGTTCAGCATCTGAGCTGTCATTTAGAATCAGACCTTTTCAGAAGAGTTGTTGACCAAGTACGATTCCAGTCATCCATGATTATTTCAAAAGAAAACAAAAAAATTAAAATATCTTCCCCAAAAGAATTAAGAATTCCTGAAGGCTCTGGTCAGCTGTTAGGCCTTCACACTCTAGCTGGTTATAAGGAAGAATAAATAAGGTGAAGGCTTTCGAATCCCACAGCTCCAGGTAGGATTCTAAAATCTTCAATCCCCTGGTGCCCGCTTCCTATGAGGAGAGAATTACCACAGAATGCTTTTAATCAGCATGGCATCTAGGGGAACAGGTATTTTTAATACAATGTCTTACTCTTCCACCTGCAGGTAAGTAATAGCAGCATGTTTTGGGAACCTGTGTGTTAACTTGTGGTCACTCCCAGAACAAGGCTATCATCTTCATGTTCCATTAGCCTTATCCTGAAAGCACAGAGGAATTTCCCTACTAAAATGGCAGGTTCACTCCCTGAATCACCCTGACTCCCTCAGACACCTTTTGAGGAGGTTAGGACAGATGACTCTTCACTGGATTTTTTAACAACAGCTCCCAAGAACAAGAATGAGAGTCTACTGAGGGCAGAACTGTGCCTGCTGTCTTCAGTTTTATATCCCCATGATGCTGAGTGGCATCAGGTGCTCAGTAAACATTTTTAAATGAAGTCTCCTGTTTGAGTGTAGGAAAATGAGAGCTTTCCATCCACAATAAAATTGTAAGGTAGGAGACGTTTCAGCAAGAAAATTCCATAAAAGCTGTTTCAAGACACATTTCATGTTTGAAATCCCAAATAATTGTAGTATGATTCAATGTTTGTGAGTATTTCTTTCTTTAGTAAGAAAAATGAATTAATTGTAAACCCACTACGTCCATCATTGGCAGTGGTAAAAATTTTCAGAAAGTTTGAAGCATATTTCCCATGTTCAGTGGCCCCCTAGAAAAGCCCTGATCAATGAAACTCAATAGATACTTAAAGGCTGGCCTTGGTCTCTAGCATAAGACAATAAAAACAAAAGGATTTTAAAATGCTCTAAGCAATGGGTGTCCCCAAGATAAACAATGTTTAAAAGGCCTCAATAAGAAATCCAATGGTATATGCAAACATCCTCTCTGCACTCGGAGCATAAATCATTTCCCAGGGGTCCTAGTTTCAGGGTTCTAGTTAATCATTTGGCTGGAGCAAACAGTAAAGCAATCAATCTCACAGGCTTTGGAATTTGTAGGAAGACTTGCTGCCCTTACAAGCCAGTTTCTCCAGTTCAGATACTTTTAACTTTTCCTTTAGTAGCTAAAAGTTAACCAAAGGGATATATCCTATCTTCAACCAACAGATTGCTCTGTGATTAAAATCAGGTCCTTTTAAAAAAAGGGAGAAAGATATTTCCTCTTTGAAATTACAAGCAAAGCAGAAACCTTTCAGAGTATCTAAATTCTCTTTGAAGACAAAGAAAGATAAAAATCATAACACCTTGGTTGAAAAGAAATGCTGTCTAGCTCACTGTCTTTCAATCTCCGTTCTGTGAAGATGCCAAGTCATTGGAATTGTTTGGGGAAGACCAACCTCATCCCCAACTCAACCCAAACCCTGCAGCTCCATTTTTATCCGTTTTATATACTGGAAATAGAAAGGAAAGTCTGTCTGAAAAATAGGTTCCACTTCTAAAAAAAGTTTGAAAACTACTTATCTTGTCCAAAGTTTAGCACTCTTGCTTGAAGTCAGGGTAAAACTGACATTTCAATTTCCTTTGGGAATATGCGCACTCTTCCTGAGATGGGCTTTACAAGCTCTGAGACCTTCTTCCTGTCTAGGAAAACACGCAAAGCTGCTGGAATCAGCCCCTGTGCTAACCTGACTTGAAAAGAGAGCAAGCAGCATCATTGACCTTGAAAATTCTGACAGCACAGTACCTTGATTTTCTGCTTCATTATGTCCAATCTAAGGATTCACCACTGATGCACCCAACCTCCCACTCACTTGTCCATGCTTCACTGCCTCCTGGAGCCATCACTGCAGCTCTGACTTTGGCAAACACACAAATACACAGCATCCCTCATATGCCAAGAGGTTACAGGAGGTGCAGATGGTGACAGTTAACTACTTCCAGGCTCTCACCAGCTTGCTTTCTCAGGGTTGGAAAACTCAGTACTCCAGGCAACTGGAACTTAAGTGAGAAACTGACTAAACACCTGTCAGGAGATATGCTGTCTGGGGAAGATGGGAGAGTGTGTGAGAATATCAATGAATAATAGGCCATCCCTAAGATGGAACACCACCCAGCCTCCGAAAGAATGAGTTAGCTGTATGCAGTGATGCAAACAGATCTCACTTACATATTAGTAAGTGACAAGGTAAGATACAGAACTGCATGGATACTACACACGTGTACTACGCTCACATTCAAGGAATAATGTGTAGGTATGTATACAAACATGGGTGTGTTCACATGGAAAATGTTGAGAGGGAGACCCAAGAATCAATAAATGCTGTTTCCTGTGAATGGTGAGCTTGAAGAGAGAACAAAATAGTCCACGGATACCTAGAACATTTTTTTTTTCTTTCAGAATTTCTTACTGGAAGAATGCATTAGCCCTACAACAGTTTTTTTAAGATAACCAAAGGCTATAGAAAACTGAGAAACACGAACTGCTCAGAAACAGAACTTAAGATGGAGAAGGAGGCAGTGAAATACACAAATACAAAATCAGATGTTCAAAAGCTAATTCTACATTTGCTGCCAAGGAAGCTGAGGACCTTGGGTCAATTCACCAAAGCATGGCACTCATTGTGGGCCTGTCGCTCTGTGGGCACTGCCCCAATTCTGCCATTTCCAGGCTCAGGCTATTACCAGGATTGTGAGGAAAGCTAAAGTAGAAAAGGGCAATAGGATTCCAAATCTGGAGCTTTATTCATCATGTAAAGAAACAGCAATATTGAAATAGCCCTCCCCACCCCCAAAAAAGTGTATGAATTACCTTCTTTGTCTGAGAGTTTTTTTAAAAAACTATTTGTCACAGCCCATATTCAAACTAAGAAACTTTCATACATAGGAGAGTTGGGGCCCTTCTACTGCCAGTCAGGAAAATGGCTCATTTTTTCTAGATAAAACAAATGTCACAGAGGTTTTACTGCTGCATGCCTTCCTACACTTTTATGATACTTTGCAAAACCTTGTGTATTAACATTTATAACCATAAATGCCACTGAGAAAAGAATGATAGATCCCAGTAAAGATAGCACCTACCAAAAGACACTGACTGTCTGTCTGGTCAAATTATCAAGCATTTGTGACTGTAGTCCACAAATAAGCAGCTGTGATCACCAGAATTCTTAAAACAGGGGAATGTGATCCTTTAGATACATTTTGAGATAAATAATTAAGAACAGATACATAATTAATAGCTCTGTAGCATATGAAAATTAGAGTGTTAATTTAGAACTCAAGAATGCTCACTAACTCCCAATTCACTGATGAATTTAATTTTTTCAAATTTTCTTGCATAATTTCAACAAACTTGTTTAAAAAACTCTGCGGATTCTAACTCATCTATTCTGGATTGCCACTGACTAAAGAGCATTCAAAGTATTCAATTATAATATCGAGTTCTTTTATTACATAATGTTTTTCAGCTGAAATTTAAGCAGAGATTTGGCTATGTTCTCAGGCTACACTAGTTAATAGCTTTATGTCTTGGACAAGTAACAGCTTTTCTTGAGCTTAATTTCTTCATCAATAAAATTAAAAATTTTAATCAGATGGTCCCTAAGCTACTTTTCAGTTCCAAAAGTATATGATTCTTCAGTCTCCATTAGCATATTACTCACTACAGGGGGGAAAAAAGAAATAATTTCTCCACCCTTCTAAAGAAAAAAACCAAAATCCCAAATAACTTAATTTCTAAAGCTACTCTCATGTTTTGCATAAGAGAAGGTTTCGGTATTTAAAGTGAAGAAATGACATTTTTATCACATACTATTCCAGGAAAGGTAGCTGCTTTATATATATAGTAGATGGACACAGTATCTTTATTTATTTTTTGTGTGGTGCTGAGAATTGAACACAGTGCCTCACACACGCTAGACAAGCACTCTACCATTGAGCCACAACCCCACTCCAAGGTAGCTACTTTTAACTTTTAATTTATTTCCAAGGTCATCATCATTTTGGACTACCTGAACACATCAGGAAACTTCTCACTACGAGCAATTAGATTGAAGTTTTCAAGAAAACCCCAGCCCAGGAAAGTACCACAAAGATTAGGTTACTAAGTACAAAAACTACAATTCTCAGCTTTCTTGGGACACTCTCAGCATGCACTACAGTACCCAGGATTTCCCTAACATCTTAATAACAGCTATCCAAAGCACTTATAGACAACAAGAGCTGCTCACATTAACCCATTTCACACAATCCTCAAAGCAACTCCTAAGACAGACATAGTATCTCAGTCTTAAATAAGAGGAAACCAAAGCAGAGAGACAATATTTAATCCAACAACACTTAGAAAGAGATAGAATACGAGCTCAAGACCCTGGTCTGACATTCGCTACTGTCCTTAAAGCTACTCCTTAATAGGTCCTCTTCCTCAGAACCAGGTATTCCAAATGTGTTGCTAAGTTTAAACCAACATGTGATGAGTGTCATCATGTCCATTTGATAGTTGAAGAAAATGAGACTCACAGAAGGATACATGTATTCCCCTCATGGACTAAAAATGGCAAAGCTAGACTCAAAGCCAGGATTAACTTATTCTGAAGCCCACTGATTTACCATTTTGTATTAACACAGTTATTTGAACTCGAGTTCAGCTCCAAAACTGTTCGTCCTCTGCCCATGCAAAATTGCTTTGTCAATTCACAATGCCCTTCTTTCTCTAAATGGGCCCAGCTTTTTACAAGACTATAAGCTCTTTAAGCTGATAAAAATCATCCCTTGTTCAACTTTGATTCTAAGAAACCAAGACACCACATATAAGTGGTCCATGAATCTGTATAGAAATAAATAATAATGAAAACAAACCTGAACCACCTTAACTCACTAGTCATAATCATCTTCTAAGAAAGTAATCCTCATCTGGAAATTAAAAGAAAAATAACAATGGATAAATAAATAAGTGAATGAATGATATATTTTGCAGGACCCAAATTTTGGTTGGTGATTGGAAACTTACTGGAAGGACAGAATAAACCATAATGGAAATAAAAAAATCTTTCATTCTCCTCTCCATTCAATTCAAAAGAAATCTAATCCCTTATTTGATAAAGCCAAGACAGAAAGTGGGAATAATTCTGGTTAAAGATGAAAAATGACTTTTGGGATTCATTTTGTAGTAAATATTTGCCATACTGAGTCGAAGATCACCAATGTTTTTTCCAGCACCTATCACTATTCTTATTTTCCAGACCCACCTATGACCATACATTTCCACTAGCAATAAAATTAAAGCCTTTACTCAATTTCTGAGTTTATTCCCCATGGGAAACCTATGGCACAACAGTTAGCAGCACTCCCTCAACAGAAACCATATCTTCTAGAACTTTCCTTATGTTCTCTTCTGCCCCTTTCTAACTTTGCCTCCTTGTATATCAGGTGCTTTAGAAAGCTGGCTACAAAAATAAAATTGCTAAATAAGAATTTTATGAAATATGGTGGATGTAACAAGTGCTTATCTCTATCTTTCCCTAAAGCTTTAGTAAAATGAAAGAAAAGGAATAAAGTATACACATGTGTAGAGAAGAGCCAGCACCAATAGCACATGATAACAAAACTTTTAAAGACAGACCAAACAGACAAGGAGGGACAAATGTTTCAGGTTTCTCAGTTTTGTAAATGCCTACAGAAGGTGGCCAACACTGCAGAACCCTGGAGATGCTGAAAAATTAGAGCAATTAGATGTCTATGACCCTCCACCTCAACCCTGAAAGAAGACTGAAAATTCACCCTCTTAAGACACTGAACTAGGGTGCACTGAACTGGGAAGAATCAAGCACACGTCAAAGAGGAACGAAGCATCTTCCTGAAAAAAGAGGAATAAGTGAAAATCTGGCTACTCAATGAGATCACCAACCCCATTCCAACCCATCTCCAGAAATACTGGCTTTTGGGCTCCCTTTGCAGAAATGCAGCTATTTTCCACTCTGATAAAACTGATGACTATATTAAAGATTGACATGTGGGGGTTCTTACAAGGATATGGTTGAGTTCCCATCTGACCAGATCACCCTTCAAACAGTTGACAAAAATCCCCATTTATATGAAACCACCAGTCACCTTTTTAATATTTCACTAATAAGTGTGAGTGGATAAACCAAAGATGACTGACATCTAACAAAAAAAAATAGAGAACAGATAAAAGAAACTGGAAAGAAGCAGATCAATGCAAGGAATAGAAGAAAACTTTAAAAGAAAATATTTTTTTCAAATTGTTATTGAAAAACAATTGTAACTGAGATTTTCAAAAAGATCAGAGAAGATACGGCAATCATGAAATCAAAAAAAGGAATAAACAATGAAGAAATGAGAAAGAACTGTCAGGAATTTTCTTTAAATTGATGGTAGAAAGAAAACATCTTTAAATCTTTTTAAAAAAAGATGGAAGATAAAGTTAGGGGAACATTACAGAAAATTTTTTTTAAAAATTAAAGACCTCAAAATTGGGGGAGGGAGACTTTAGAATGAGATGGTTCCTTCAGTGCATCCTAAATCTATTGGGGTTGAGGAAAAAGAACAGAGAGGGAAAAATGAAGTAAGAAGAGAAGCAGAAAGAAAAAGAAAATGTAGATGTGTGGTCCTGAAAGAGGGGCCGGAGAAAACAGAAGGTAAAAAAAGGAGTCAACACAACAATTCACATACACTTTCCAAAATTATAGGGTATGAGATCTGATATTAAAAGCCGTTACAAGTCAGGTGCCATGTTGCACACCTATAATCCTAACGGCTCAGGAGGCTGAGACAGGAGGATTGCAGGTTCAAAGCCTCAGCAAAAGTGAGGCACTATGCAACTCAGTGAGACCCTGTCTCTAACTAAAATACAAAATAGGGCTGGGGATGTGGCTCAGTGGTTGAGTACCCCTTAGTTCAATCCTCAGTACCCCACCACACACACACACACACAAAATCTTTACTATATGCTTCAAATAACAGCTGAGTCATAAGCCTAGAAAACAACCCAGAAAGATTGGAGTAGGATTCTAAATAACTGCTGGATAGAGGTCTCCCATTGGAAATAGAACTGACAGATTACCTGGTGCATTTGAGCATATTAAGATCAACGGTTAGAGTTCGGTCAGAGTATTTAGGAATAAATTACAATAGACTCTTAGAAATCCAACAAATAGATACATACAATTATCAATTCCCCAAAACCCCAAGGTTAGACAAGAAATCAATGAACCCATGATCAATATTCATGTGGACATAATAAAGTCAACACTAAAAATTGATTTAATAAAAAATGATGATAAAACTATGTTGGGAGCACATGTATTGAACTATTTATGGATGAAATGATAAATTGTAGGAATTGCTTCAAAATATTCAGTTTAGGGGAATGCAAAGAGCCAGCAAGATAGTAGATAGGGCTAAAATAAGTTAGTGTGTGACTTACTAGCTGTTGAAGCTTGATCACGGGCACATCATGGTTCCTGACAGGGCTCTCACAACTTCTTTGTATATAATTTTCCATAATAAAACCTCCTAAAATTATCTTGGAAGAAGATAAAGGGGAAGAAGGAAAGTTTCATAGAATATGAAGGGAGAGGAAGAAAAGTATGCATGGAGTGTGTGTGTATATAAAAAAAACTACATTCTAATCATCTATAGCAACCCATGATGTTAACTGTTACTAAAAAGATCAAGAAATAGCAGAATAAATATGTCATTTTGCAACATGGACAAAAAAGCCCAAAGAAATAGCTGACAGTATTCAAAGCAGCTGTTTATGAAAACTGGAAAGAATTGTCCAAGGGATTAAGTAGTTTTCACTCTATGTCTTGCTTTACTATTTGAATTTTAGGATTATGAACATTATTCTTTTGATTTAAAAAAATGAACATAGCAGCTAAATAATAGTTGTGCTACAGGCTTTGGGTTTGGGGTGATTTTTAAACATCTCTTTTAGTGTAGTTCTTACACATCTTTTTCAATATGAAAAACTTTGTAAATTTTGAAGTTCTTTATAAATTGTAGCTGTTGAGCTCACTAAGACTTCTGACTTCCCAAACAGACCCGCATGTGATCACAATGTAAATTCTGAGCTTCTAACAGCTCCACTGGGTTCTCTAACCTTCCTTTACCACAGTGCACCTACTTAATAGTTGTTCTCTCAGGTGGATTACTCTTGGGCATCTATGTGACCATAAGTTAAATTAAAATGAAAACAGAAATGATGATTAAATAATAAAGAAAATTGACCAAAAAAATCACATTTTCACCTCTCTTGGCTTATATGAGACTTCCATCCCCTCAAGGTCTCTTAGAAGTTAACTGTGGGGAGGCTGAGATAGGAGGTTCGCAAGCTCAAGGACAGCCTCACCAACTTAGTGAGACCCTGTCTCAAAAAGGGTAGGGAGGCATTAAGGATGTAGCTCAAAGGTAAAGTGCCCCTAGCACCTAAAAAAAAAAAAAAAAAAAAGTTAACTGTGAAAATCACTAAACACAAATGGCCTTACTCCAATCACTGCCTTTCCGTGAGCTACCCACCCACAGTGGGGCATACAGAAAAGTTCTTTCACTTTAATGCCCCCCCCAACTAGCATCCTTTCAGAGACTTGGACAACATTTCAGAAAAGGTTAACATGAAGCCTACTCATATGGTTTTGATAAGTGTCCCCCAAAGGTCCATGTGCTACATGCTTGCTCCTCAGCCTATGGCACTAACTGAAAGATGGCAGAATCTTAAGAGGCTGGGCCTGGTGGGAAGTCTTCATGTTACTGGGGGCATGCCCTCAAAGGAGACAGTAGCACCCTACCTCTTCCTCTTCCTCTTTCTTTTATTCCTGGGCCATGAGTTGAGCAATTTTGCTCTGCCCATGGTCCTGCCATGATGCACTACCTTGTCATAGGCCCAAAGTAACAGAGCCAACAAATCATCCACTGGAACCTCTGAATCTATGAGCTGGAATCCATGAGCTAGAATAAACCTTTTCTCTTTAGAAGTTGTTATCTCAGAAGCTAGGGATGTAATTCAGTTGGTAGAGGGCTTGCCCCACATGCACAAGGCCCCGGGGTTCTAATCTCCAGTACAAAAAAAAAAAAAAATAATATATATATATATATATATATGTGTATGTGTGTGTGTGTGTGTGTGTGTGTGTGTGTGTGAAGAAGTTGATTATCTCAGGTATTTGTTATAATAATGGAAAGCTAACATGTTTTAAAATTTTGTGCCCTAATGTTGAAGATAGTATCAGAAATGGACATTCTTAAACACTGTTATTTATGACAAGATTATAATATGGTACACTATTTCTAGAGACAATAAAATTGTTAAATGAAAAATGAATGTTTTTTCCTTTCAGCAATTTCATTTCCAGGTATTTATCCTAAGAAAATAATCAGTGATTTGCATAAAGATTTAGTTACAAAGAATATGTACCAATTGCCCTGTTCATAATCACAAAATGGTTGCAAGCAGCCTAAATGTTCGAACACAGGTTATGGATACATTCAAACAAATTATAGGACAGGCATACAATGAAATGTTATGCAGTCACTAGAATAATTCTGAAAAAGGAAATTTATGATGTGGGAAAATACTCATTATAGGATATTAAGTGAGAAAATTTATAAAACAGACTACACATTGATTATATTCCTGTGACCATTATGTCAACCTGTAAAGAAAGAGAAAGGCTGAAAAAAATATGTGATCATACTTTAGTATTGCACAAAGGATTGATTTTAAGGAACACCTGAAGGCATCAAAACCCAAGGATGCTCAAGTGCTTCATACAAAATAGTGTTTTCTTTGCTTATAACACGTGCATATCCTCCTGTATACTTTAATCTCTAGATTAATTTTAATACTATAATTATACTGAAATAATTATAATTATAATGAAATCTAGTCATTATACTGTACTGTGCAGGGAATAATCACAAGGGGAAAGTCTATACATGTTCAATACAGATTCAATTTTTTAAAATATTTTTGATCCACAATTGCTTGAATCCTCAGATGCAGAATCCATGGATATAGAAGATCAACTATATATTAATAGCAATTGCTATCTGGCAATTAAATTTATCCAGTTAATTTTCATTTCTTCATTTTACATATCTATATTTTCTTCAAGGAAAATAAATCACTTCACAGTGAAACAAGTAAAAAGCTATTTCTTTTTAGAGCTGATCAGGAAAAAATAAAGGTGCCACAAAAGTACTGGCATCATTTTACAAACAGTATGTGTGTGGCGGGAGTGGGGAGGGGGTATGCACACTCATACTCATACACATACACTAACTTTTAAAAATAACAAGAAAAAGATGAAAAGAAGATGTTGAATCAGGAATGTTAATTCTGGAACATATTTTTGACCCAAAGAATAATTTTCCAAAGTCAGAGAATACAGTCTCATTAGAGGTTTATCTACTTATCTAGTCTTATCAAAATAGATTATCATTACAGATTTGTCTCTGTTTGATTAATATCTGTCCTACACTAATTATTTCCTTCTTCTACTTTCTTTGGGTTTCATTTATTCTTTTCCTACTTCTTGAGATTATTTAGTCATTTTATTTTATTTATGTGTTATTTTCATACTTAGATGTATGCTTTAAGGTTATAAGCTTCCCTGTAGTCAATACTTTAGTTGTGATATAGTATTTTAGCACTGTGCTCAAAATGTTTTCTAACTTCTCTTCTTTGACCAATTGTTAAAAAAAATATATTGACTTTTTCCAAAATATTTAGGGATTTTTAAGTACTTTTTGGTATTGATTCATTGATTAATTTCTGAGTGCTCAGAGGTATACTCTTTAGATTTTAATTATTTGGAAATTAAAACTTGCTTTATGTCTGCCATAGGCTTATTTTTGGTCATTGTACAATATGCCCTTAAAAGAAATGTGTTTTGCAGTTGTTGAGTATACTATACTATATACTAAATGTCAATTAAATTGTTAAATTTCAAATGTTCTAAATCCTCTGATTTTTTTTTGTTATTAGGTATTTACCCATTTAAAAGTAATGCATTTTCCTATAGAATTGACCCTCATTATGTAATGCCCATGTTAGTGATTTCTTCTTGCTTTAAGATATTTATTAATTAGCTTCTTTTTTAGTTAGTGTTTGCATGGCATCTCATTTGCCAATTCTTTACTTTCAATGTTTTTAAATCCTATGTTCAATATGTGCTTCTTTAAAACATTATATAGTTAAGTCTTGTTTTTACAATCTGATAATCTTCATTTTTTGAGAGGAGTCTTTACTAATATATATCTAATGGAATCAAAAATATATTTGTTTAAATTTTCCATTTTACTGTTTGCTTTATATATTTTCCTTTAATCTTCTTTTCCCCTTATTTTGGATATATCAAGAATATTTTATTCTTCCCCTCACTTATTTGCTTGTTGGTAAAACATCCCTTAACTATTCTTCTAGTTGTTACTCTAGGGATTACAACAGGCATCTTTGATATACTGAAGTTCAATCTAAATTAATATATTTTTTACTTCCTGTACAACGCAAGGACCATAGAACATTTCTTTTCTATTTGTCCCACTCCTAAATTATGTTCTACTTTTGTTGCATATTTTAACTTCATGTGCAATTTTAATTACTATTTTGATAGTCAATGATCATTTGAATTTACCTACATGGTACCCTTTTTATCCCTCCTTATCTCTTCTGGTTCCTCTGAGTTTTCATCTGGCTTAATTTTCCCATTGCCTAAAGAACACCCTATGGTATGTCATTTCCTCTTGGACTACTGACAAATCCTAACAGTTTTGTTTGTCTGAGTATGTCCTTATTCACCTTTATGTGAAAAGGATAATTTTTGCTAGGTGATAATTCTACGGAGGGTTCAGAGTGTACATTCCATGTATCTCAGTTTCTTTTCTGATGTTGCTTTCCCACCCCATCTCTCCTCTCTCAGGGATGCTGATTACACAATGTGAACCCTTGTGCTAGATCCTACACTTGTATCTTTGCTGTTCTCCGCATTCTTCTTTCTTCTTGCTCTCTTTCTTCTGACTGTCTTCTTCTGTTCATTCAGTTCATTCTCTTCAACGATGCCAAATCTACAGTGAAATCATTCGCTGAATTTTTAACTTTAATTGAATTTTTAAATTCAACAATTTATTTAATTCTTTTCTTTAGTTTCCAGTTATTTTCTGCAATTCTCAGTCTTCTCTCTCCTTTCTCTCTTAGTTTGTTCTTTTGCTGCACTAAGGATTAAGGGGGAGCCCAAATATAAAATAGGGAAAAAATGTCTGAAACTGATTTTATCATACATCTCATTGAAATTTCTCTGCTCAATCAATAGTCTGCTCAGTTTTCATTTTTAGTATGTTCCAAGTTCTTTCTTTATTCCTCTGTATCCTTACTTGTTATGCAGTCATATTCCAAGGCCCTGCTTCTTGGGCCTTGGGGCCAATACAGCCTGTCTAGTAGCCTACCTGAGGCCAGCCTGCCTGTGACTGTCTGCAGAAAGCAGCATATTCTTTCCAAGGCGGGGTGGGCACTCACCTCCAAAAAACATGGCAGGACTTTCCAGAACTAGGCAAGTCTGTGAGCCAAACTGTGAGCTGCCGTGAGCTAGAGCATTCTAACTTAAATGCACAGATGTGCAGACCTAATCGCACACATGCCCGCTCACACACAGATACACAATAGTTGCTTATGAATCCCAGGTTCCAGAAATTAGAGACATAATCAGTATTCAGTATTTATTTATTTAAGACTAAGGAAGATGGAGCTTTTTAATTATTAAAACCACAATACAATGGAAAAAGTATCTGCTCACATTTATCAATGCTGACTCTGATCCAAGGCAAGCACCAAGCTAACTCATGGCTCCATATTTTCACATTTATGTTCATCTTCAGTATACAAATTTATCTCATTTAATTTTCAGAACAACCCTAGGGGATAGGTACTAAAAATATTCCCCACTTATAGGGAGAGAAACTGAGGCTCAGAGAGATTAAGTCACATGTTCAGGGGCATGCAGTGAGAGGTCACAGGGAATTATTATATAACAGTTGTGATTCTTTTTAATCAGGGTTGAAAAATCAATCCTGATTATGAAAACAGGCTGCGACACTATTCACTTTAAAAAAATTGCATCACGCTCCGGATATATTCCTCTATACACTTCCTGGATGAAAATCCAAGCTTATCTATAATATTGCTGATCCCTGGGTTACTTTTCCCTCATCCTCTGACCACATCCTTACCAGAGATTGGCATGAGGCCCTTCATAAACAACTCAGTTCTTACCCTGGACCTAAGCTGCTAGCTGTGGTCATCATTCCTTTTCTTGGCTAAGCCCCTTATTCTGGTAAAATTACAATATGGATAAGAGGGGTGTTCACTGGATGAGATGATCACTATCACTACTTAAAATGAAAGCAGTTATGTGGCTAAGTGAGAGGCAGTTTGACACCAAAGGCTTCCGTAAAACTAGAAGTCAAGTTGTCTGCAAAGGACTGGCAGCAGAATCACTCAGCTTAAGACCACCGAGAAAGGACAACAAGTTCCTGGTGGGGGATTCTAGGGAAGGAATCTCCCCCCTTCGATTAAACCAGTACACACCACGCACACACAGTCCCCAGTAACGAACTGAACCTCTTGCTACTACCAATAAATACCTTTGCCAGGCCTTCCATAAGTACCAAGCATGGAGCCGAGTACTTTGTTTTATTTCCTATGCTAATAATCCAATCTGGTGAGTTCCATGCTACAATTCCTGCTTAACAATAAAACTTCAGACACACAGAGAGCCTTAGTAATATGCCCAAGGTGACACAGGCACAGGCTTTGAACCCAGTCACCCTAACTACAAAGCATATGCTCTTAACCACTGCATACATTGTCACACACATGCCCCCAAATCCAGATGCTCAAATTCATCTCTCCTTCACAGAATGAGTGAACATGAAACCATCAATGCCAAGAGGACACACGCCAGACAGGGGGGCACTTCCCCTTGAAGCACCAATCTAGCCTCCCCAGACAGTACCTGATGTTCCCCTTGTCAATCACCCCCTCTACTTCCAAGAGAAGACACTGTTATCACTTTAGAAGAGTAATCTTGAATAGAAATCTTACATCTCTTTGGAGGAAAGGCAGAATTAGTAATTCAAATATTAATTACAAAAAATTATAAAATAAATCTGTAATCTTCAACATGAAAAGCTGCACATTCTTGAAGCTGGAAAGAATATATATGTCTATATATTTATATGCAGACACAAACACAGAGATGAACATAAGTAACATTTAACTAGGAAGAATTATTGATTTAAATAATTCCGCAGAACCATCAGGGCCTTTGGACATTTTACTCTGATCATGTAGAAAGGTAGCATTAGACTGCCATAAGTTTCACATCTTTTCTTTGGGGGAAAATATGAATCAACGGGCTATAGAAACCACTTAAATATAGTCTGGTCTTGTTTAGGTTCAGAAGAACAGCCAGATTTGGGCTGGGGATGTGGCTCAAGCCGTCGTAGCACGCTCACCTGGCATCGCGGGGCCCGGGTTCGATCCTCAGCACCACATACAAACAAAGATGTTGTGTCCACCGAAAACCAAAAAATAAATATTAAAATTCTCTCTCTCTCTCTCTCTCTCTCTCTCTCTCTCTCTCTCTCTCTCTCTTTTTTTTCTCTTTTTTAAAAAAAAAAAAAAAAAAAGAACAGCCAGATGGTTGACTTGAGTGGCTTCTTAGGGCAGGATTTGAGAAGTGACAGTGGCTCCTCAGGAGAGCTGTCCTTGCAGAGAAGGGACTTCCGCCAGATGGCCCAGTGCCAGTGCTCTCAGCCCTGTATGTGCTGGTACCCACTCCTTTGGGAAGGCCTCTTGAGGGGTCTCCCTCACCCCATAGGGCAGTGCCTCGCACAGGCTGGCAAACAGAGGCTAAGAGCAGTTCCTGGAGAAGGAGTTGAACAGAAGGGCAGGGAGCCTGTTCTTGGAGGAGCTAATGCCATCATTCCTTGCCCAACAGCTCCAGGAAGTCCTGTGGTGAGCCTTCCGGGGCACCTAGAGGGGGCTGGGCACTGTCTGGGATGTCCAGACTCGAGTTCTCCTGAACTGCTATTCCAGGTCAAAAGTCTGCTCTGTGCTTCGCTGACTGTGGCCTCCAACAAGCTGTATCATCTCTAAGCCCCCTCCTCACCCAAGCACTGAAGAGATTAGACTGGGTGCTGTCTAAGGGTGCTTCCTGCTCTAATGTGCTATCACCCTACTTCCCTTAAGGTCAATCAACCTCCTTTGGGTACCCACAGCTCTTCATTTATGAGACATTCAGTTGACCTAACTATTTTTGGATCCCATATCTGGGGATCCGTCTCCTGGCTAAAACGTATTTGTAGCCCTCAAATCAATACAGCACGTTCACAGGCATTGCCACGCAGGCACAGAGGAGGGGAACTGTCACCGCGTACACACTTGCCCAGCTGAGCTCCCGCAAGGCAACAGTCCCCTTGTTTCAGCTCTCACATTGTAGATAAGTGTCCTTATGCAGTCTGTTCAGTGCCACATTCTTCTCATTTCTGTGCTCTTTTGGGGGACCTGACTGTTTAACATGGCCCCCACACATAGTGCTGAAGTGCCGTCTAGTGTCCCTAAGTACAGAAGGGTGTGAAGTGTCTTGCAGAGAAAGTACATGGATCAGGCACACCTCATTCAGGCACAGCTAGAGTGTGGCTAATTCAATGTTAACGAATTAACAATATATATTAAATAAGATGTCTTTAAACAAAAGCACACATAAAACAAGGTTACATATTGTTCAGCTGATGAAAATGTTGAGATGAGAAGTTCACAAGATCTCAAGCCTATATTTCTTCTAAGAGCAACAGTTCAGCAGTTGCTAATTATTCACTACAGAAAATAATGAGCATCAACTGTATACCTCAGTCTGGACTTCCACATTTAATTAGAAATTAAGGCAAATGACCTCCTCTATAGTTGCACAGTGCACAACCAGCCCAACCCTATGCGGAGTGCCGCCCTTGAGATACAATCCAGTTGGAATGAACAATAGTAAGAAAAACAGAATAGAAATTTCTATCTTTAGCATACCCAAAATTTTTTTAAAAATACTTTTCTAGGGCCCATGACAAAATTATTGCACATGACCTAGACTCCTGACATTGATGTACCATGAGTATCTCCTAGAATGCCTTTCCTCTAATTCTCTTATGCATACAACCTGAATTTGGTAAGAAACAGCCCAAGTGTTTCTAAGCTTCCTCCTCAGATCAGTTGGTCATGGTCATTAATAATTGCAGATGGTGCCCCCCTGAGAAAATCCTCCACAAATTCACTCCACAAAACACAGGCCAGTAACAATCAATAATTCAAGTATACACCTGAAACTCCTACCAAGAAGATATACTGGAACATTTTTTAAAGGAGAGAGAATATGTGAGCAGGAAAAAAGGAAAACCATAAGAGAGAGGGGGGGAGGGAAGAAAAGGGAAGAGACAAGTATGAAAGAGAAAGACTGACTTTAACAGCAAGAATGCTAGAAATAAATGGCATTTCAGGAAGGCAAGAGGAAGCTGGGTGCACACTTGTAATCCTAGCGGCTCGGCTCAGGAGGCCCACACAGGAGGATTGCAAGTTCAAAACCAGCCTCAGCAACTTAGCGAGCCCCTAAGCAATTTAGTAAGACTCTGTCTCTAAATAAAAAACTAAAAGGGCTGGGGATGTGACTCAGTGGTTAAGCACCCCTGGGTTCAATCCCTGGTACAGAAAAGAAAGGAAAGACATCAGCAAGGCGGATGGAGATTTATTTAAATTTGCAAGTGGGATGAATTTTTTGGCTTTTGTTTTTCCATTATGATATGGTGTGTTACTATATATGTCAAAGGCAGTCAGCCCAAACACACCACAGGTATAACACTTTCATTCAGTGAACCCTGCCAGCATACAATTTTCCTTTGAGGCTGTCAAGATTAGGATTTAAAAAGGGCATTATTCCTAAACTCTGAATGCAAACATGCGGATTCAAATCTCACCCATACCACTTAGCTAAATCACTGCCAGTCAGTGGTTTAACTTCTAAACCTCAGATTCCTCATTTGTAAAGTGGAGATAATAACAGCACCTACTGCATAGGGCTGTTTTAAAAATAAAATGAGGGTCTAGGGGTGAAAGTCAGTGGAAGAGCATGTGCTTAGCATGCACAAAGCCCTGGGTTTAATCTTCAGCACCCCCCCAAAAAAAAATTTAAATGGGATAATACGAGTAAAATACTATCGTGCCTAGAATGTTTAAAGTGTTATAAGTGTTATTATAATTTATAAATTACACATGGATCTAGGTCATTTGGGGCCTTTAAATCTGAAGCTGAAGCTAGAGCACTGAATGGATTTCACAGAAGCACCTCTGAAGTTATCTTTCGTGAAGGGAGTGATTCAGGCAAGAGGAAGAACAGCAATTTTCTTTGGAGTTTCTCAAGCTTTCCGCTTTTCTTCTCTCATTGCCAAGTAATGGATCAACAACTTCCCAGAGACCAAAACTAATCCTACAAGTAAAAATGATGTGATTACAGGTCCAGCACTTATAAGCCACAGTGATATCCCACTGACGTGGGAAGAAGGGACAAGTGACTGGAAAACAGACTTGAGTGGATAGGTAGCAGATGAAGGGGAAAGCTCCAGGGTCATGTCTCCACCAGGAGCACAGCGAACAGGAGAAATAAGGTTCATTACTTGCAAAGCTTCCAATGCCCTTAAGAACTGAGGACACACATCACAGCACACGCCTAACATCACAACTATAAGACAGTTTTGCTAGTTACATCAATGGGAACCTGTCAAATGACCTATAATGAATATCTATAATACCATCTTGACTTTAAGTTAATTATTTCTGAGAAAAGAATCATAAAAGACTTCATTTAAAAACAAAGAAAAAAACTTAAATACCTGCCGTCAGCATATTGATTAAAACCATACCCTCCCAGAGGCACAGTGCAGGAATCCTCCAGGCCAAATATTGAAAATGCATATGTAACGTAAGCAAGGTTTAAAAAAGAAAGAAAGAAAGAAAAAAAGATGAGAAGCCACCTAGAGCTAAAGGTCTGAAGACTATTACTTTGTGTCTGTTATTATTACTCAAATGAGTCACTTGATTTTACTCTTTCTGCTTTTAGAACAAAAGGGAGTCATGGACCTTGAAAGGATCTTTTGTGTCATTTAATCTAAACATCTGGCATGACTCTGAGTCCTAGATACACACCTCTGGTTTAAGAAAGCTAAGAGAGTTGAAGTGGGGTAGAAGGGTAACCTACAAAAAACGTAAAATGGGACTAAAAACCCCAATTCCACTTCCTCTCACTATCCTGGGCCTCACTGGTATGTGGGTCATCTAACATCTCCTGTCTATCTATTGCTAGCCTCTCTCTATACCCACTGTGGCCCTGTGGAAGGTTCCTTCAATGACATTGCAACTGACACCATTATCTTCCTAATTTGGGTAAGGTGCACAGCTCCTCCCAAGCCACTAACTCTAGACCAGTCCCCATTCTGGTCTCTGACGGCTGCTGCCCACAGTGAGATAAGCCTTATCTCTGCCTGTGGACTCCGGACCTTTTACTTCACATCACAGCTGGACTCCTGACCAGGTCACTCATTTCCTTTATTTCTCCTTGTTCCACTCCCTCTGCCTGAGTTTAAGCCACAACATGAAATGATGGGGTCTGCCAGTGCAACATGAAGAAATAAAAGAAAGTTGTGAAGACTCGGTCCTGCCAGATTTTCCACCAAGAAACCCATTTGCAAAATTGCTGAGTGTGAAAAGACAAGTGCTGTCGTCAGGAGGTAGAACTGAGGTTCCAGAGATAGACAAGCTGGTCATACACCTGACAAGAGGGAGTCAGGCTGACTTTTACATGAAGGGAGGGCTGGGAAGTCAGAAATGGAGAAACTTGGGAGACAAAGTGAAGTGCAGGACCAACAGACTCCTCGAAATCTAAACTTGTGACCATTCAGTGGGTCCCCTCCCACCGAGCCTCTTCTATCCTAATAGTCTTCCTTCTGCTTTCATGACACCCAGCAATATTCTTATAAATAGGTACCTAAGCACCCAGCACTTCTCCCAGGTGAGACAACCAAACCAGAAACCCTTCACCTTATCCAATGGCTCTTTCTACAAACCCTTTGTCACTGTGTGAAGAACACCCAAACAAATCCAAAACTAAGAACATCCTATCTTTTTTCTTTCTCAGTGGAAAGGGTATTCCTCCATCTGTCTCAGGCGAATCTGCATCTATTCTCCACCCACCCCCTCCCTTATCCTGAAAAACCACAGTGGTCCTGAAACTGCCATCTCTCCCACATCCCCTGACTCCTTTTCCTTATTTGTGTCCTTGCCTTGGCACCTCCCACCCAGCAAATGCTTACAACTGTGTAACATTCAGGCTGTGATCATCATCTGTGGGCTGGCTCCACAACCAAGAGCCAGGAGCCTGCGGTGAGTGCTACGTTGCTGGACTAAAGGCTGGAGAGTCCTCAGTGCTAGTGGTAAGATCACAAGAGAGATTTTATTTTGTTTTTGGTTTTCATGAAGGGCATATAATGCACCAGCAAACAAAGACCTGATTTCTTCTATAAACACTGATTGTCAATTGAAATTGGAATGGGGTTTTTTCCTAGCCAAACCGCAAGTAGAAGTCAATACTTACTGGATGGCCACCTTGGCTGCTACCTCCTCCTTCAGGGGTGCCAAGAAGACCTAATAGTAGGTAAGAGACCTGGGGAAACACCCAGAAACACAAACCAGACCTGACAGGACATCAGCCCTACAGGCCTGAATCACAACCAATAAGAGAAAGTGAACACATCTTCACATTTACAGGCTAAGTTTGGCATCACATTTAATAATGCAGAGCTTTAATAGCCCATTGAGAGGGGTCATTTAATAAAACAAACTATCCCCATAGAGATGGTCCCAGGCATCTATTTATCGGCAACTATTTAAATCTATGCAGAAGTTATTTTATAGTCTTTGATTTAAAACTCTACTTAATACTGAAAAAATAATTTCAGATTTTCCTATTCGGGTAGGAGGTATACCTGAATAAGTAATTAGCAACTTTGTTCCCACTGAGTCTATGCTTCTAGTCACTTAACCCCTCTGGGTTACCTGGCACGATGCTCATAGGCTCCAGTGTTCTTTGCTCTGCAGTAGATTTCATTCCTGCAAAACAGCTTGGAGACACACGCCTTCCTAACACTAACATATCATCTTCTCTTCCAAGTGGCACAAATGGAAGTTTCCGGAATGTTGAGCAGTTGTGGCTTCTGCCTACACTGCTTTTATTATGAAGACAGCACAGACATTTTCAACACAATAGTCACTCCTTCCAGCAGACAGCAGAATTCCTCTACAGTCACCGAGTTGCAAATACGTTCTTCTTTGCTTCTATCAAAAGAAATAATGTAACTCTATAGGTATAGGTATGGATGCAGGACAGTAGGAATAAAGAAAGCCAGAGAGTGTGGCTGGGGCAGAGGATTCTCAGGGAACTCTGCGCTGACAGGAAAATCTAACACCCCTGTCCCAGCCTGATGAAGCAGATGGAGTTGAGGAGTTTCCTACAAACTTAGCCCTCTGTATCAACTCCTGTTATGATCTCTGTATGTATATGTACATGTCAGAATCAGAACTTTAATGTCAGAAAGAATTGTTTCTCTATGGAAGAAACTTTGTTTTCACCCAAGGCCCAAACAAAGCACACAAGACTGTAGCAAATCTTTCAAGATTTTGCATATTTTTAGAAAACCACGAGTTTTCCTTCATGTGTTAATAATACTTGAAAGAAGTAAGAAAAAAATCAGAATCAAGGAGAATGGAGAATCTGGAGAATAGCTCTGTGGTGAGCACTTGCTGAGGCCAGGGTTTAATCATCTGGAGATGGTGGAACACAAAAAGTATATAAATTCTAGTTTGGCTAGATTCAATAATACCAGCACTACTAGTAAGAAGAAAGCAACACTGAGTACATAATCAGTACTATTAAAGCCACAAATACACGTAAATCCACTTTATCGGCCCTGTGTTCCTGGAAGTCATCTCTGATTCCTATTCAGTTACCAAGTCTTGTGACCTTACTTCCTAAATGTCTCTCTAAATCCTAGTCCTCTGCACCCCAGGGCTATCATCTTGGTTAGCACTATTTAGTCAGCTATTTCACTGCTGTGACTAAAGGACCCAACCAGAACAACTGTAGAGGAGGAAAGATTTATTTGAGGGCTCAAGGTTTCAGAGGTCTCAATCCATAGGAGGTTGGTTCCATTTCTTGAGGCTCAAGGTCAGGCATGACATCATGGTGGAAGACTGATGTGGAGGGAAGCAGCCAACATGGTGATCAGCAAGAAGAGAGAGAGACTCCACTCACCACATACAAATATATACCCCACAGTCATCCCCTCAATGTCCCACCTCCTCCAGCCACACCCTACCAGCCTCCAGTTACCATTCAGTTAATCCCTATCAGGTGATTAATTCACTGATTGGGTTAAGGTTATAACCCAATCATTTTTCCTCCAAACTTTCTTGCATTATCTCACATGTGAGCTTTTAGGGACACCTCATATCTAAATCATAAACTATCATCATAAATCATGAACTACCATCATTCGCTCCTACCCTATCCAATCTGTATGGGCTGTGGCCAGAACAAAGACCTCTTTACAAATCTGATCCATCCCTCTCCAGGTCAAAATTCTACAATAATTCCTGTTGCCTTCAGATGAAGTCCTTAAAGGGGCTCCAGCTCCTCCTTACTAGCTCAGGATCCTCTTTAACCCCATCTCTCACTATTCCCCTCCTCACTTCCCACAGTCAGGTCATCCTGGCATCCTTCCAGGGTCAATGACGCTTTCCCCTGTTCTCTCTTCCTTCTTCAGTGTTCCATGATCTATGATTAAAAATAGAAATTAATGCTGAACTTGCACAAAGTGGTGGATTCAAAAACAAATCAATGGATCAGAATACAATTTGAGGAAGGGAAGGTGGGCTCGAGTAGCACAGGCAGACAAAACCAAGAATTTTCAATACAAGGAATATCAAGGATTTCCTGTATCATACACACACCTGGCGCACTGATGAGGCAGTTGATACAAACAGATACAGCTCTTGTCCTCAAGGATCTAGGGTATAGAGTCTAACACAAACACTAGGACAGGCCATATCAGCATCTTTAACTTCTGGTATATTCCAAGATACATCATCCAAGACTTGTTCACATTCTAGCTGCTAAAAGATGACTGAATGTTTCAAACAGAAATGGCCAAGGCTTCTGTGCAGCTTCGAAGAGGCAAGACACAGCTGCTCCACTGTAAAACACATGGTCTCATCCAATAACAGCTCAAGCAGAACCAAGGAAGTCTTTGTTTATACAACAAATCTAAAGAGCGTCTGATAAAACACCCTTTGCCTTCTATCCAGCAACTGGATAAATCTCCAGGCCTGGCTGGCTAACTCTCACACACTGTATTAAGTAATTTCCCAGGGCATACCAAGAGGTACTGAGGCAGAGTATGCTACCTGGTTACATTACTTGTGGACTATGCTCCCGTGGGCTCCTCAAAGGAAGGAATGCAGGCCAGCGCTGTGCCAAAGCCCCTTACCCTGATAAATTATAGTTCCCACTCAGTTACAGAGGCCCCTTGAACTGCCACTCCCACAATGGTGGGGTGGGGGATTGTTTAAGAAGTTTAAATCCCAGGCAGGATTAAATGTCTACAATTACTCAGACACTGGACCAAGTTGTTCAAAGGAACTTGTACTTTAGCCTAGCCTACTGAGCAAGGATATTTTCCCCCACATTTTTTAATGGTCTATTATAGTTATACATAATGATGGAATTTGTTGTTACATTTTTGTACATGCACACAATATAACAAACAATATAATTTGGCTAATATCACTGCCCAGCACTTCCCCACTCCCTCCCCACCTCACATCCTTTGGTGGCTCTCTTCTATGGATCTCCTTTGATTTTCATAAGATCCTCCCCACCTTTCTCTTCCATTTCTTCTCTAGCTTCCAAACATATGAAAACATACAACTCTGTCTCTTGACTTGAGTTTGACTTATTTTGCTTAACATGATGGTGTCTAGTACCATCCATTTTCCTGCAAATAACCTAATTTACTGATCAAAGTTCTTAACCAGGCCTTTTCCCACCCTTCAAATTACAGGAAAATTTGCATACATAGCCTATTGCTCCAAGGTAAAAGGTCCTATTAGGCTCACCACCAGATTACTCAGGTTCCAGAAGAGCCAATTGACAGCAAGACTGACTGAGAGATTGCAGAAATATGCATTCTGAAAGCGACCTGGTCTCTACATTAGGATCTCTGGCTCTCTTCCTTGATTTGTACCAAGGTTAAGATGACATGTTTCAATTTCCCACAACCCAGCAAAGGCCATAAAGCCATCATGAGAATCGCCATCACTCATCCATCCCTACATCACAGATCTAGATTTGGTCTAAACCTAAGGTCCAAACCCACTTGTAACAAGATTTTAATTCAGTTGAGATGGAGAATGTCTAGGAATGGAGCTTAAGTGTACTAAATTTCAAAGACTTAAAAGTGTTGAATCATTCATGAATAAACTCCTAAAGTCTGCAATCCCCAAAAGAATGTTTGATCCTTCATTGAAATAACCCTATTTTTTTTTTTTTTTTTTTTTTTTTTTTTTGAGAATAGCCCATGTCTGCCTCTTGAAAAAGACTAGCTCAGACTGCAGTTCTGCACACACGCCTTTGCACCAGAACCTGGCTGGCCTAGACCTCAGTGGAGAACAACTGAGCTAACAAAGGCTTCTTCCGTTACACTGTTAAGGACTGCTATGCCTGTGCTGAGAGCCAATGGGAAGACTGCAGAACCCAAGAGAAACATGAAAGATACTTTGGTAATCTCAGAAATAACTCCTATTTAGGGCTGGGGCTGGGGCTCAGCGGTAGCGCACTTGCCTGGCATGTGTGAGGCACTGGGTTCGATTCTCAGCACCACATAAAATAAATAAAGGACTATCAACGACTAAAAAAAAAAAATTAAATTAAAAAAAAAAAAAGAAAGAAGTCCTGTTTAGAACACACAGTGCTTCCTGGATAACTCTAAGTTAAACCTCACAGATGAACCCACACATGAACAATCCTACAAATGACACAGAGGAGGCTGATTCTTATCTTGTTACCTTCATTTCAGAGCAAAGAGTTATTCTGTTATCTGAAATCATATAAACCAAGTTTGTCACTGTTGTTTTGTTTATGGAGAAAACTACTCATTCAGATTTCAGATATTTGGCATTATGTTGGTCAGAAGAAATCAGCATACATTTCAAAGAAACCAAATGTGCTCTCAATTCCAAAACAAACATTGCTTAGTTCCAAAACAATGAGAAACTAACCAATATATCTATATTTTGTTCAGAAATGTCCTGGGCAGTAAATGGGTTGAGTCTAAGACACAACTATTTGTAACTTTCAAAAATTTTCCTCGTAAGTCTGAGTAAGACAAAAGGACAAGGAGCAAACAGAAAGAACACATTTTACAATTGTTTTTCACTTGGGTAGACAGCAGGGAGCACAGACAGGACAAGATGCTCTGCTCTCCTTCAAGTGTTGAGCGCAGTCCTTTGTGCAGGGCACCATCTGAACCCCAGCTACACCAGTAGCCGTGAGGAGGCGCTGCTAGTTTAGTAAGGCTCTCAAAGTGAGTTTCCTGTGCATTTATCCATGCACCAGGTTTGGTAATCCCCTGGGGAACTTGTTAAAAGTAGAGACTCAGAACTCCGCCCTTGCCTTACTGAATTAGCATCCTCAGAATGGGGTCACATATCTCAGTTTTTAACAAATCTCCTCATTATAATGCAAGGCCAGGTTTGGAACCACGATTACAAAAAGTCTGACCTTAACTTGATGACATAACTATTAGAAATATAATCAAAGTATGAAACGGATTATCTATTGAGTATGCCATTGATCATTTTGGTTTGGCTATTTCATAAGTAAGAAATAAGTAGCCATGCACAAAATCTTTTTGGGAGGACAATTAGTATTACTCTTGTAAAAGAGTGTTCCACAAGCCATTTCTGGAGCACAAAATATTAATGACTTGAATCTTAATTATTTATAAAACACATTAATGTTTTCTAAGCCTATCCACAAACCAGAGATCTCAGAATCAGTTATCAGGAAGAATCACCCAAAAGGAAATCTCACACATTTTTAAGGTATGAAATATTTAAATAATAATAATAATAATTGTAGACCAATGATCTCCAGATCTATGGATCACAGAGAAGATTAAGATGTAAATACATGTATTAAGTGACTGTGTAAATCATGAGAAGCTAAATTTTAATATGTATTTATTGACTGATCATTTATAGTACAAAATTAGTATGTCTAACATTCCAAAAATTGCTTTTTATTGTTTGCTTTTTTTTTAATTTTAAGTGCATATTCTTAAAAGTTTTTCTGACTCAGGATTGGATCCTTGCCCATCCCTCGGGGGCAAGGCCATCCCACATGGCAGTGGTAACCTGCCTTTCCCTGTGGTTCTCTAGTTTTTCAGTGTGTTTAGTTTCTATCTTGATGAACTATTTGTGACTTCTACGTTATTGCAAGAGACAGAACTGCTTCTCTTTCACAATTTGTTCACTGTCTTCTTGTAGCACATTTCCTGTTTTATCCTGTTTCCGTAAGTTATACTTTATCCCTGTAATGTTAAGACCAACATGTTCCAAACAACGTTGAGAAGAATACGTCTCCTGCACCATACCTAGTCAAGCACAGAACAGTGTGTTTGCTCTCATTAACTTTTCTCATTTCTTCCTCTCGTCCTCTGAAAGGAACAAGCAAAGAGCTCACGGTTTAGGACATCAGTATCTCTCCTTCCATTGCACCCTTGGATATACTGCAGGATTGAACAGAATAGCACATCTAGGATATTTTGAATAACCAACTAGAATTTCATGATGCCTATCAAACACCCCATCCCTCTTACCTCCTCCAAAATGAGGATTATGAATGAATATTATATAACTTTGTAAAAATATATCATGTCAGGGAAAACCAACAGTCCAGAGCAGATGAGAAAGCCAAGTATTCCCATTAAACATTTATTCCTCAGAGAACTATGCCAAACTAAGCTTAATTTGGGCTTTGGAACTGTTAAGACTCTTTCTGACTGATGGGAGTGACCCACAGGAAGCCACCTGTTGCCAGGAGGAGAGACTGAGAGAATAGCATGCTTCCTAAATAATTTGAATTATTTAGGTAAAGGAAACCAACCCACTGCTGAGAAAACAAATGAAAATGATCGATTTAAGTCAGAAATACAATCAATGGAGAAAGGTCAGATGAAGAAAGGTTAGGCTATACATCCTGTCTGAACGACAGGATTAGTTCAATTTTCCTACAAAATTATGACAGACTTGATAGAAAATGTTCTGTTTCTTAATAGAAGATGTAGAGAATAAAGCAAGACTATCATTGTTATGTAGCATAAAGCATTTGCTTTTCCCCATTTGGTAAGAAGTTCCTTCAGATGACTATTCATTCCTTGGAGACAAGCAGTGGGCTTTTATCACTTTATCCCCCGGGCTACCACCCAGCATGGCAGACATACCTGCCCTGCAATGGGTTTCTGATGAACTGACTGAACAAATGACCAAGGTGTACCCTCTCTTCTCATTTTCTGAAAGAATGTACACTAGAATGCATTAACAAGTAACATGAAAGCAAGCCCAAAAACTGCATTTGGTGAATCATTTAATCTTGCTAGATCTAATTCTTCAAATTAATAAAGACAATGGTTGGAGTCAGATACAGATAATATCAGCTGTGCACATACCCCAAGAGTTCAAAGGAAGACAAGCCTCAATGGCAGCATCAGATCTCCTTCCCTACATGTCTACTAAAATTATTTCCAGACTTCTCACTATCTCAGGCCCTTTGATCTATTTATATTAAATATTCTTATAATTATTTGTGCATTATACAGCAACTATGTTAACTCTACAATGGCCTAAGGAACTGTGAGAGTCTGGTGGTAATGTGGCTCATGAGAACTAGCAGTAGCACCCCTTGAGATTTAAATCAAGGTGTAGATTTATTTCCTAAACATCCTATTTTGTCTTGTGTATAACGTCAAGGCTGCCACAAACATTCCTGGAAGAAGTTGTAGTAAAATATTGAATGAAACACATAGTCACAGCTCCTTAGTAAGGCAAGAGGTATCAGCTAAGAGCAATGAGCTAAGCTTTAAGATGACCTGAATCAAACTTTAAGCATGTAAAAGGCTACTTTATACAAGTGGGTAATTCATCCTAGATGGTCCCATTACGTTTCAGGTACAGGAAGATGTTGCTGTCTGGCCCAGTGACAGAGCTCAGTTCCACAAGCACTAATGACCAGCAAAGCCATGGTAAAGAACTGTGTTCATCCATTTGCATTACTATCAAAAAGACTGGGTGGCTTATAAACATCAGAAATTATTCCTCACAGTTCTAGAGGCTGGGAGTCTCAGATCAAGCTGCAAGCTGACTTGATGTCTGGTGACAGCTACTTTCACACGGCTGTTCCCTTCTCCCAGTGCCCTTACCTCGTAGAGGGAGCTAGCACCGAACCCAATCATGAGAATTCTTTTCTCCTCATCTACTCACCTCCCCACCTCCTAATACCATCACCTTGGAGATTAGGATTTCAACATAAATTTGGAGGGATACAAACATTCAGACCATAGTAAACTGTAATACATTACCCTTCATAAATTCCCATCCTTCACCAGGCCCATCTCTCTATACTGTTCCCAAATCTCCACCTCTACCGGACTCCCATCTCTGAAGAAGGAAAAAAAAAATCTATGAAAAAATAGGTGAAACCTAACAGGAAGGCCTAGAAAGATATCCATCAATGGTGACAAGATAAGAGGGCAAGAGAAAACAGAACCACTTCTTGAGGTTTCAAGTACATTTAAATATTTTTTAATTACTAATCATTTCAAATGTTCTATTTAAAAAGTAAAATTGTCTGATAAATGTCTGCTTCCAATACCATCAGTACATCCACTAGGTAGTGATCACTGGAGATAATATCAGATGTCTAAATATAGCCCCTTTGTGGTTTAAAGGCTGGGACAGGGTTCCCCTGAAGCCATGTCCCCAGGCCCACATACTTGTGTGTGGCTTTCTGCATCTTAAAGGGAGAGGCAGAGAAAGCTGTTCTTAGGAATCAGAGCTTGTTCCTCTGCTTCCCTTTCTGCTCCAAAATGAGCAGAGGTGGATGCTGATGTGTCCCAGAGGCAGAAGCCACACACACAGAGCACATCATTTCCAAAAGTGTCTTGGAATTCCAGGAAAGGGACACAAATCTCTCTAGGCTTTCATTTGGCTTAAAGAATAGGACTGCTACTTGAAAGAACGATCAAGGCTTGCCCTAGGAGAAAAATGCCCATTTATTGAGGAACAGCTCTGCATATTTATAGAGCCGAGGGTGGTTTGACAGTTGGCATGGGGGTGTTTTCTGATTAGTGGGTAAGGATCAGGTGAGCCAGCAGGGCTAGTCTGATTGGTGGGTAAGGATCATGAGAGCCAGCAGGGCTCACCATTGGACAGCAGGATCATGTGACCAGCAGGGCTCTTCTTGGGGGATGGGGAAGTTAGTCTTTGGAGCCGGGCTGACTCTCAACACTACCAACTTTTGCTCTTATTTCTCTTCTGCTCTATTCTCTAGAAGAAGCTATTTTGCCCTTTTTTCTTCTCCCTCAGATCTGAAACAGAGGTCAGCACAGTCATTTATGTTGCAATAAATTAAGGCATGTCTGACGCAGAGAGACCTTTCGTAATGTGGTAGCTTCAATCTCAAAGTAATAAAATCTTTATAGGGGCCCTCATTACTTTATATATTTGGCTTACACAAATTCTTCAACTGTTCAGCTTTTATTTGACTTCCAGTTTTTACTTTAACCACGCTACTTAGCTAAAAGTTAAAACATTCCTGTGAAACATAGTTCCAATGCCATTCTAACTCAGAGAGTTAAGGGGAATTTGTAGAATAGTTAGGTAAAGTTCATATTCAGTGTGATAATGACCACAGCCAACATGTAAGGAATAAATCCAATTAGCATATGGGTACTTAGAGTTCATTCGTTTAATATGAAGTGACATTTTGATAACTAAAGAATTGAGCCATTAGCACTCTCTGGTTACAACCTGTCTGACAGATTCTGGGCATGAACTTCACTAATTGAGTTTTCAAGGACTTAGGTGAGGATTAGTAATGGGGATGCTTTCTGTGCTGCTTCCTTTATATGAATATCCTCAGGAAATGACTTTTTGCTGAGAAGTCCCTAAGATGTATATTCAACAGTTTAGATGCAGAAGAAAATTGTTCCAATTTTTCTTGTTCTTTATTTTTCCTTTTGAAAAATCACCACATTCAACTTTCACCAAAGTAGTTCAATTGATCAAGGCATTTTAGAAATTTTCATTCAAATTAGGAAATGGTATGGATATGAATCTGCAATTTTAGGTCTTGGTAGGATCACTTCAATTTAGGGACCAAAGAAGGAATGTTTTAGTTGGATTTTGAAAACTTCAATGAATACTTGCTGGATGGATAAATGAACTAATAATCATTAACAGGATAAAAAATGTCACTCTTGCCAGGTGAAAAATGTCACCACAGATGTGGTGGCACACATCTGTAATCCCAGTGACTCAGGAGGCTGAAGTAGGAGGATCACAAGTTCAAGGCCAGACTCTACAATGTAGCAGGATCTGTCTCAAAATAAAATTTAAAAAGAGATAGGGTTGTGGCTCAGTAGTAGGGTGCCTCTGGGTTCAATCCACAGAACCAAAAATAAATAAATAACTTCTGAATCCTGTGCAGCACCTGCCCCTATGTGCACTGTTCTGCTTGCTTCTTATTAAAAACCTCCATTTGGTATTTCATGTTCTGTCAGAATATCAGATCAGCATTCTTTCTTTAGTCAAATCTGCTGTTTTATCCTTCTTTCTATAAAAATATGAAATCATATACAGGTTAAAAGCTCTATAAGAAAAAAAAATAAAAGCTCTATAAGTTATTAAAAATTGTACCATAAGATTATGCAAGAATATTAGGCCAAGAAATTCTCAGTTCTAAACAAATTTTCTCTGTGTGGGAAACTGTTATTTTTCTACCCTAGGTAATAGAAAAAATTCACAAACAAATATTTTGGATGGAAAAAAATGCTAGAAATTGTACTCTCATTTTGAAAAAATGGGAGAAGTTGGGAGTAAAGACTAGGAAACCAAACATAAAATTTTGGGTTCTTACCGATGTGGACATAAGAATATCGAGTAATTGTGTTTTCTACTTTCATTCCAAAATCACTGTGTTATCTTCACCCATATTTGAAAAAATTAAAAGAAACAAACAAACATGAACTGAATGTTGAAGCAAAAGCAAGCACAACTGAGTACTAATCCTAAACTTGCCTCCAATTCACAGCCCAAATTAAAACCTTGTTTTGCAAAAGTTTCTTAACTTCTTATGAAGAGTTAAACAAAATCACACTTGTTGTGTTGGCCACCAGGTCTGTGGAGTCTCTCTCTCTTTTTTTTCTAAGGTATTTACTTTTTAGTTGTAGCTGGACACAATACCTTTATTTTACTTATTTATTTTTATGTGGTGCTGAGGATTGAACCCAGGGCCTCATATGTGCTAGGCAAGTGCTCTACCACTGAACCACAACCCCAGCCCTGGAGTCTATCATTTTATAAAGATCACACTAGCCATGTTTAAAAATTAAGGGGTGTTTATATATGTTAAATGACTGCCAATAGCCAGGCTAAACACTTCAACAGCTCTAACATTCCCTACCCCAAAACAAAGACTTATCATTAGCTTCCTTTTCCTTCCCTAGCACATTCTCACTTCCGACTAGCATGAGAAACAGAGACAGTGGGTTTTGAGACCAATACTTCAGAACTAGTCTCCATTCTGCTCCTTTACATGTGATCTACAGGAAGTTATCTTAGCCTCATTATTCTTGATTGTACAACAGGAAAAATAGCATCCAAACCTTGAAGATAGTTATGAGTTTTAAATAAGTGAGTGTGTGTGTGTATATGTGTGTGTGTGTGTTTACATACATATGCCAAAAGCCAGGATCAGCTGTGTGTGTGTGTGTGTGTGTGTGTGTGTGAGAGAGAGAGAGAGAGAGAGAGACTTTAAACCAGTCAGCTGGTAACAGACATACACACGCACATGCCATTAGAAGCTAGGATCGCCTACATAATTTATGGGACTTGTTACAAAATGAAAGCTCAGAGCACCTTGTTCAAAAGCAACTAAGAACTTCAACGTGGCAAGAGCAGAGCATAAAACCAAGAGCAGGGCATTCTGAGTGCCAGGCCTATGTACCTGCTGGGTCAAATGCCAGTGAAACTGTCCCTGCTCAGAAGCACTATATGTATCCATAAATGATAGGTGCTACTCAAGCAAAAGGACTTACTTTGATATGAACTTTTAACTTTTCAGAGTGTTTTCATGGGGAGAGATGGTTTTCCCAATAGAGCATAACCCTCAGAAAGTGGTAACACCATTAAGCAAATTCAGGAAAGCCACTGAATGTCTCTTGGTCTAATTTCTTCATATTCAGGATAGAGAGCTGGCTTTCTAAACATGGCCCTGGTAAATCTTTGGAGTGCCCTCAAAGAGCAGGAGAGGAGGGGCTGGGCCAAGCAGGTCACTCGTACTTGGAATAACTGATTTTCTTAATCTCATTTGAAAACATGAAAATAAGTGGAAACTACTAGACTTGTTGAGCGTGTAGCAGTCCAATTTTAAGTTCTGTGCTCAATTCCTCTGTTTATCTTCACAACAATCTTGAAAGTAGAAAAGGTACTGCCTACTTCATTTGTTAAAGAATATACAGAGTATTAGAGATAGGTCACTTAACTCTTGTCAGGAGCAAGAGTTTTCTCACGGAGTTATGATGAAGGTCATGAGTGAATGAATATGTATAAAGCACTTGGAACTGTGCCTAGAACATAGCAAGTGCTATGTAAGAGGTTCACCAAATAAATAAATTAAATAAACATTTTAGTTACCTCCTACCTCATATGCTCCTCCACCCCCATCTTTTAAATGTTTGACCAAAAAGGACTCCCTCAGTGGAGGGTTGACTGGAATGAGCAGCAGGGAGAAGAAAGCCTGCAGCTGCTCTCTAGTAACCCCTCCCAGCACAGCCATGATTTCTGTCTGGAAGGGCCAGTTATAGAAGTATTCCAAATTTAGTTGTTCCCCGTCCTACATTTCACATCATCCACTTTAAGTGCCACATAAACATGTGATGGGTTAAAAATAAGTTACAGAGGCCACCCTCAATTTACTAATGAGCCCAATGTACAAAGGCGCAGGTGATCTTCCCCTATCACTCCATAATCTCCTCTGTTTCCCAAAAGAGGAGACCTAGCATGGGATTGCTGGGGAACCCTTGTAAACTAAAGGATTGGGGACATTGTTAACATCTGTAGGTGCATAACAAGAAAGAGAAAAAGTTGCATAAAGGAGAACTGGATGAACTTGGAGCTGGCTCTTGGGGCATCTACTATCATTCCCCCTCACACACAACCTACCAAAAAAGGGGACACATTTCCAAGTGCTGGAGGTGTCTCACTCCACTTGTCTATTCTATCTACAATCCCTGCAGTAAGCCATTCACCTTGGGCTTAACTCTAGCTCCTGACAGTTAGTTTACAGGAGAGTGCAGCTACTCTTGAAGGAAAAATGGTCCTCCTCTATTGGAGAAAGTAGTCCTCATCCACTGAGCGAGGGCACAGCTTGGCGGGGAGGGACGCACATGGGGTGGTGAGGGAGGAAGGGGACATGCATCTATCGAGCCAGATCAGCCAGATCAACCAGATCAACCCTGGTGATCAATGGTGACAGATGTCATGGCCAGATTACCCTCACTTCCTAACTCCAGCTCTTAAAACAGGGTATTCATTTAAATGCACTCCAAATATAGCACATTCTGAGGTTCTGGAGAGTTAGAACTTCAACATAGGATCTTAAGAGGACATAATTCAGCCCAAAACAATCTCTGATCCTAAGATCATAACCAAGGCAATGGAATAGTGAGACTTCATCAAGCATTAAATAGATAAAACCAGCTTTTATTAACAATTACGTGAGGAAAATATGCTCCAAATTCCAAATAAACAAATTAATAGACCACCTGTGAATAATCATTTTTTTTTCCAACAATGAGGCTTTCACTTTTGAATGAAACCTAACCAAGCAGATTCTAACTATTTGAGCATAGGATTTCTTCTCTTGGCAAAGTATTCAATATTTTAAAATGCAAAATAAATATATTATTGATCAGTGAGACAGGTTTTAAGTGTTTATTTATAGCTTTATATTGCTTTAGGCTTGTGATAGTCAAAATTGTTTACTGATGAAGGAACCAGTCATGGGAAGAATGCAATAATCTTGTATTAAAGTATTCCTGCTGAACACAGCCTGAAATGTTAAATTCATTCTTTCTGGTTTCACAGATTAAGTTGGCATATGTTTAACTAAAAACAAAACCAAGCAATCTAAAATACAACTTTAACAAAACTGGTTTCCTATGACAACTGGAACATTCTAGTAAGCCATCACAGACACTTTACTCTTAAAGAAGACAATTCCATCAATGGGACAGCTAGTATTACCCACAATCAGACTCGGTAATTTCACATTTATTATCTAGAAATCTCACTGTAGTTCCCTTACAATTCTGTTATTGTTTTTTAAAAATGTTCTTGATTATAAGCAAATTGCTAAATCACTCTAGGGAAATAGTAAAGGAAGCATAGACACTTGCTACAAATAAAATACAAAACCACATGATAAAAGCCATTATGAAAATTCATACCTTCTTTTTACTACCTGTACCAATTGCATGAAATGCAAAACTATAGCAACTCAACGTCCCCCAGGCACTTAAGGTTTATGAAAATTTTAGAGGCATGGCACCTTTGTGTCAGGCAGACCCAGGTCTGAGGTTCAGCTCGGCTACATCCATTGAAACCTTGGAAAAGTTCCTTCCCTTCCCCAAGCCTGTCCTTCCACAAACAGAAATGGTGGCTGCAGCTACCTCACTGGACTTTGAAGAGGATCGAATGTGATGACACATGTAAAGCCCTTAACACACACCTAGCACATGAATGCAACTATTAGTTGTATTATGTAGGCTTTATCTTCACATTAAAAAATGAGGAAACTGGGCTGCGGTCGTGGCTCAGCGATAGAGCACTCGCCTAACACATGCAAGGCCCTGGGTTCGATTCTCAGCACCACATATAAATAAAATAAAGGTATTGTGTCCAACTAAAACTAAAAAATAAATATTTAAAAAAACTGAGGAAACTGAGGCTAAGAGTAGTTATCACTCACCCAAACTCAAACAACAAACAAAGAACACCCAGGCTGGGAAAGCAGGTAGTGGAGTATTTGCTTAGCATATGCAAATTCCTGATCCCCAGCACTGCAAAGAAGGAAGAAAAAAAAAAAAAAAAAAAGAGTACCCTTTACCCCCATACACTTAAGTTTTCTTTAAACCAGGATGAATCACAAGTGTTGATGAAATGCTTTAATAATAATTGGCATTTACCATATTTGCCTCTCACCCCTGCCATTGTTACTAGGTTTCACATCCATGTTTGCTTTCTGCAGCTGATATGAACACATATGTAAAATTATTCATGGCTTGTACCAAGTGTAGACTCTAACCAAGATAGTTTAATAAGCAATACAGGGACCTCTGATATATGTAGGAAAAAAAAAAAAAAAACTAGCAATTGTGTCTTCATTGTGATATTTAACTCTTGCCAATTTCAAATGGGAGGCAAATATTTCAAATAAAGGTAAATATTACCCAAAGATGTTGCTCGGTGTGTTCTTTCTAAAATTACAAGATTTCAAGAAACAGTATTTGATTATGATTAAAGTTTTTAATTTGAAAATGTGAAGAAATTAAGAACTATTTTTTATTGCTCAGGCTTTTAAGCCTGCGATTTAACACTGACTGCTGAGTAAGAAACAGACATTAGCATTTAAATAATTAATGAGGTCTTCAAAAAGAATAGGTGAATAATCTAGATTATAGAATATTTTCAAGTTAGTTTTGTTTCTTTTGACTCCATGCATTAGCTCCCAGGAGGCTACTAAATTATAATTATTGACTACTTAATTCTGTACTATCTATTATAGTAAATAATAAAGCTGACTTGATCCCCCCAAATTGTACCATCATTTTAGCATTAATATTACCCCCATTTCATAGAGGAGGAAATCGAGGCATAGGAGTTCTGTAACTTATTCAAGATACAATAGCTACTAGATAAAAGAACCAGGATCCAAATTTAGATCCTATAGCTCCAGTTTATTGCCACTAATTTGTACTTCATATTGAATTAAGTAATCATTTGTCAGTATATAAACAGATTCTGTTAAAGTTCTTGAAAATGATCTATTTTAGTAGGTTAAGCATTAACTGTGCAATAATTAATCACATATTTTCTTACTGCAAGGTATTCTAAACTCAGCAAAATGTTCACAAAAAATTCTATGACATAGTTTAGAACACTGCACATCATTGAGATTCTATTATAGATAAAAGCCAGAAAAAAAATCTAATTTTAAACTTTTTAAACTAAAGATGCAGATATATTTAACACAATGTAGAGGGGAAAAAAGAATGTTGCATATAGCTTCAACTCAGAATGCCTCAAGAAAAAGCTATGCTGTTTCAAACAACCCAGATATTTAAATTAGAGCCAGCTTTTTCACTTTCAGAAATTTATCCCAACTGACCCCATCTTTCATCTTTTCCTAATACCTGGGATGCTGTGTGACCTTGAAGTCTTTGGAAATATGCAGATAATATAAAGATGGAGTACACTGTGCTTTCCTAATTTCAGTTTCACAGCTGCAAGAAAATGACTTGGTTCTCCATAAATGATCTTACCTACCCCTCTCACACTGATGTTGTGCTCCTAACTGCACAATGACTTCCAGGTAGCCTGTTGTGATGCCCCAGACTGGTCATCAAGACTTGGGGGAGGTGAGAAGGGCAGGGGATGAGCTCCATAACCAGGAGTTGTGATCCAGAGCTCACTCTCATTAAGTGCAACATAATGCAGATTCTATTAAAACATACTTTGGAAATTGCTGCCAGTAGTAACCTTAACAGAAATAACCGAAAATATATGCTTTGCAAACAGAATTTCTCTAAATAGAACACTTTTAAATTGGTCCGTGGGGTGTCAGAGGATTTTTTAATTTTGTCTTCATAACAGTGTTATTTCACAATTCACTGGCTTTGTGTCTTCAGATGCTAATTTCTTTTTCTACTAGAAAAGTTAATAGGCACCTCCACTTAGAGCAGATGGTTCTTTATAAAAATAAATAAATAAAAATAAAAAGTTGGAGAGCATCTGGCCAGATATATCAGATCTGTAGTTCAGATTTTAAATACCTGTTATTCTTGTTCAGATAAAAATAATTTTAATCCTAGCAACTTAATCTTCTGCTCTTCTGAAATATTAATAAGGTTTTTATAGAAATAGATATTAAATATAATCAGTTGTCATAGTGGTATGAATTCTGTTTTTCTGTTTCAACATAAACAACATACCTTAGTCATAACAGCTGTAAAAATAGAGCTTCTCTTCCATTTCTGCTTAGCAATTTCTATCTTAGCTCCTAGAAACCCTGGTTTACTCCCTTCCTAACTGCAATGTTTATTTTTTCATGGCTCCTGCACAGGCATTTGAGTTTTAGGCTGGAACTTATGGTCTCCTTCCATTTGGAGATACTTTCTTCATATCTTGAAAACATCTCAGTGCATGTCTAATTATTCTAGCTTGATAAACGCTTCCTCTTTTTCACTGCACCTGAATTAAGAGACAATGTGACCATGGGTCTGGCTTCAGAATTTCCTGAACTGAACCCATGTTGTCAAACACAAGGTGACTATGAATGAAAATTATACACAACTTACTGTGATCTTTTGTGGACACCCAGCTACACAAAAAGAAAAGGGTAAAGCCTGCTGAGCTTTTCTCCTGCTCAACCATCACTCAAAGTACCCAGCTTCAATCTGCAGCTTCTACTCTGCCCAGACCACATGGGCTGTATATAGAAGAAGAGCCTTTTGCTTGCTTTATGTGGATCTGCAGGAGGTATTCTGAGGTCTTCAGATACCTTTAATGGTGCTCCATCCAAGCATCTGGGGGTGGCCAAAAGGTCAAATTTTACTTCAAGAAATAACACACTCCATATGGAGCATCACTGTTGTGAGGACTGTGAAACTCACTTCCTCCAGGACCAATGGAAAAAGCTCAAAGCATAGCATCCCCCATGCATGAAGTGCCTCCCAAGTGCCAGTCCTCATGATAATACAGCCTATAGAACAGGCAGCTGCAGTTTGCACAAGTTAAATAACATGCATAAAAGTTCTTCATTAAGGCATTTCTTGTAGAAATAGATAAAGCAATCATGAAATTCATATGGAATAACAAAAGACCCAGAATAGCAAAAACAATACTAAGCAGGAAGTGTGAATCTGGAGGTATAGCGATACCAGAGTTCAAACTGTACTACAAAGCAATAGTAACAAAAACAGCGTGGTACTGGTACCAAAACAGGCAGGTGGATCAATGGTACAGAATAGAGGACACAGAAACCAATCCACAAAATTACAAATTTCTTATATTTGATAAAGGGGCTAAAAACATGCAATGGAGGAAGGATAGCATCTTCAACAAATGGTGCTGGGAAAATTGGAAATCCATATGCAACAAAATGAAACTGAATCCCTTTCTCTCGCCATGCACAAAAGTTAACTCAAAATGGATCAAGGAGCTTGATATCAAAGCAGAGACCCTGCACCTGATAGAAGAAAAAGTTGGCTCCGATCTACATATTGTGGGGTCAGGCTCCAAATTCCTTAATAGGACGCCCATAGCCCAAGAGTTAATAACAAGAATAAACAAATGGGACTTACTTAAACTAAAAAGTTTTTTCTCAGCAAGAGAAACAATAAGAGAAGTAAATAGGGAGCCTACATCCTGGGAACAAATCTTTACTCCTCACACTTCAGATAGAGCCCTAATTTCCAGAATATACAAAGAACTCAAAAAATTAAACAATAAGATAACAAATAACCCAATCAACAAATGGGCCAAGGACCTGAACAGACACTTCTCAGAAGAAGACATACAGTCAATTAATAAGTACATGAAAAAATGCTCACCTTCTCTAGCAGTCAGAGAAATGCAAATCAAAACCACCCTAAGATACCATCTCACTCCAGTAAGATTGGCAGCCATTAGGAAGTCAAACAACAATAAGTGCTGGCGAGGATGTGGGGAAAAGGGTACACTTGTACATTGCTGGTGGGACTGCAAAATGGTGCGGCCAATATGGAAAGCAGTATGGAGATTCCTGGGAAAGCTGGAAATGGAACCACCATTTGACCCAGCTATCGCCCTCCTCGGACTATTCCCTGAGGACCTTAAAAGAGCATGCTATAGGGATACTGCCACATCCATGTTCATAGCAGCACAATTCACAATAGCCAGACTGTGGAACCAACCTAGATGCCCTTCAATAGATGAATGGATAAAAAAAAAAAATGTGGCATCTATACACAATGGAGTATTATGCAGCACTAAAAAATGACAAAATCATTGAATTTGCAGGGAAATGGATGGCATTAGAGCAGATTATGCTAAGTGAAGCTAGCCAGTCCTTAAAAAACAAATGCCAAATGTCTTCTTTGATTTAAGGAGAGCAACTAAGAACTGAACAGAGGGAAAGAGCATGAGGAAAATATTAACATTAAACTGAGACTAGTGATGGGAGGGAAAGGGAGAGAGAAGGGAAATTGCATGGAAACGGAAGGAAACCCTCATTTTTATACGAAATCACATATACAAGGTTGTGAGGGGAAAGGGGGGGAAGGGAGAGAACGGAACAACAACAGATGAGGTAGAGAGGGAAGATAAGAGGGGAGGGGAGGGGGGATAGTAGGGGATAGGAAAGTCAGCAGAATACAACAGTCACTAATATGGTATTATGTAAACATTGTGAATGTGTAACTGATGTGATCCTGCAATCTGTATTTGGGGTAAAAATGGAAATGCATAACTCATTTGAATCAAATGTATGGAAGATGAAAAAAAAAAAAGTTCTTCATTAAGAAAGCAGTAGAGAGGGATTTGAACTAAATTCTACCCCAAATCCCCTTGTTTCCACCACTCTGTATGTCTTCCTACCAAAACATCGGAGACTGTGAAGAGTATAAACCACCAGAAATAGCAGCCAGAGAAGTTCTTACCTCTAAGCCACCCAACCTGCAGGATCCCAAAACCAAAGCTTTTTTTTTTTTTTTTTTTTTTTTAAATTTTTAATTATCTAGGTCCACTGAAAAGCTCAAGTATAAAATAAAATATATTCTGGTCCATTTTACCCCAGAGCAACCAGAACCCTTCAGACCACAATAAATCCTACCTCTGTAAATGCTGAAGCAGCACAGAGGTTTTAGCAGAGGCGTAATGTGCAATTCACCTATTAGCTCGATTTCTCTTTACGCTATGTAGCATGGACATGAGGGGCACAAGACTGGAGAGAGGGGACATGTTGGAGGGCATTGCAGAAATGCAGCTAAAAGCAGTGGCAACATGAACCAAATTGTGGTAATAGAAACAGCAGGAAAGAGAGATTCCGAAATACATGAAAAGTTAAGTAAGCCAAGCTTCTGGGGGCTAGATGAGGAAATGAGGTAAATGGAATGGAAAAAAAAAATCAATCTAAATTAACTTAAATGTGTGCCACAATTTCAAAGAGCAATAAAAATTACCCCACCTAAATGCAAATTTAAACCCCAGCTGACCTTCCCACAAAAATCATCTTTAACTGCTAAAATTTCTTCTAAAACCCAAATTCAATTATTTCTAACAATGTAGTTATTTCATGTTATACTGTGAATTGGGCTCCTGATGAATATTAATATCTGTGATTTATAAACTACAAATTTATCCTTTATGCTGAATATAATTACAATCCTGCCATTTCTAGAATTATGTTCCTCTTGGAAGTTTTACATTTGAAAATTATGCTCAGTTAATGCACAAAAGGATGAGAGAGACCATTCTATATGATGACAGCCTTTATATCAATGAAGGGGGAAATGCCTTTCTTCAGTTGTTGAGTTCTAGAAAAAAAATTCTCTTGGTATTTGTTCTTTTAATGACAATCATTTTCAAAATGCACAGCTACACTTTAGAAATAGCCTGAATTTTTTTTTCCCAGTGATTCTGAGCAAAGATGAGATAACATAAGGAGCCACAGAAACAGGCCAAATTCAGAGATGACAGAGTTTAGAAAGGCCTGGCTGGTCCACAACGTCCAATTTAGATTTAACCAGATCTGACTATCTACCATAACAATTGGTTAAGTTCTAAAAACAAAGTGAGGGACAGGATTTCTGTAGAAAAATGAGCTCCCAACTTGGCATAATTTCAAATCCATGCTTTTACACCTTCCTAGTAGTCTTCAGCAATCAATTGGCTCTCAAAGTCCAGAGATGTTCAAAATTGTCTATATTACCATTTAGTGCAGCATAAGAAACTGTTCAATATGTTTAAAATTTTCTTTGCTCCAAGTAAAATAGCTTTCTTCCAATTTAGAACTTAATGGCTCGTGCCTCTTACATGGTCATAAATGCACTATTTTTGTGTTTTGCCAGAGCATTAAACTGTTCTTTTACACATAAGTTCTGCCCAGCCCACGTATACTCACGATACCTTGCCAGGATCTTCACTGATATTTATTTCATTTGTCAATATGACTGGTTTCAAATAAAATTTTGAAAAAAAAAATTAAAGCTTAATGAGCTGTTTTTGATTTCTCTTCCCTCCCATTTATTTCTGTTATTTTAGGATGAGTCTGGACAACTGGCTACTTTTGTATTACATGCTCATCAGATAGACAACATGAAAAGTCAAAGTGACCTGGAGTTTAAATCTCAGAGACAAAGAAAGATTTAAAACTTGGAATAAACAGTTAAAGAAAGTCAAAATAAAGGATTTGCATATAATCCAAGCATAAGGCAGAGGCCCCTTGGGCTCCCCCAATATGTGAGTTTTGTTAATATATGGTCACTGAGCAAAACCACAGCTATCAACCATTCCCACCCGATTTTTTTCCAGGTAAATCTCTTCCCCCTTCTCATAACTAAAAGTGCCCAAAAAGCAGGGTGGGGAGACAGGGGAAAAGATTTTCCAAATACTCAAAACTGCTACCTACAGCTCTGCCACCTCTGTGGCTGCCACAATCCAGATTTTAATACTACTACTGATTCCCTAGTTGATGATTTTGACTATTTATCAGGATGTTTGGGGGTATAAATAACAATCAAGACAATCAAGAAACAGTGAATGAACCTTTCCTTAAAATAAAGAATAAGAAGATGAATAATAACAGGCAGGAGGTAGGAAAAAAGAGTATACAACAGAAATGTAAATGGCCCTGAAGCACAAGTAGCAGCGATTCCTTTCCTTACCCATCATAAACCTTACAACCAACAATCCACAACAGAACACAAATTAGCAAGAGAGAAGCGTAACACATAACCCATGTATTTAATCAAAGTTTTACAAGACATGGGAGCCTTTACAGTGAAGACCCAAAGACCCAGGGAAAACTATCCATTTGTATGTTTAGATTAACAGAAGAATGGACAGCCCAGTAGGAAGGGGATTGGACAAAAACAGATCTGATCTGCAGGCTGAAGAGGGGAATCCAGCAGGACCTGCCTGTCCAGATTCTTTCTGGTCTCTCTGAGGACCACTCCTTCCTCTCTAGGACAGGGCAAGACCTTTTCTGGAATGAGGGTATCCTGATCTACTATAAGGCAAAAAGGTCAGAGGATTTCTTCATGGCCAGTTTTTACACAGAAAGCCAGAAGGAGAGAAATATCTCTAGGTTTTTTTTATCACTCACTTTGGGGAGAACAGGTCCTAGTTTCTAGGACCCACCTTCGAAAAGAGTAATTTTTAGTTTTTATCGTCTGCCTGGAGGAAGAAATAGGAATAAGAGGGGGAAAAAAAAAAAGGGCAAGAAAAGGTCAGAAAGATTCTTCGATTCTGAGACTTTTCCAATGTTCTTCAATTCAAAATGCTCAGTATGGCAAAGTACCATACTTGGGGGTCTTGTTTTCTGAGCCCCAACATAGAATCCAGTTACAACAATGTTAAGATATCATTACTTGCCTATCAAGTCCAAAACTTTAATAACATACTTAATCACAGAAATGAAATCATCATTTCAAGTGACCTTTAAAGACAAAAATTTGATTATCCTTAGATAGAGGACTTTCTAAAGACCAAAAAAAAAAAAAAAAAAAAAAAAAAAAAAGTTCTGCCTAAACAATATACTATTTTCAGTAATCAGATTGATAAATTCACCATCAGTTTTGTTCATATGAAATTATCACGGATATGCAGAAGCACAGCGTACAAACATAATTATATTAGCATCATCAGGAAATAAACTTTTCTGAATAAAAGAAATGACACATTAAGAACAAAACCCTAAATTTGAAATGAAAATAGAAGTATAACCTCATGCATTCTGTCTAAAAGGAGGTATTTATTTCCCAGCTCTGCACTGAAAGAGCCAAGAAACAATGACCTACCCAGTAATAACAGCTTTAAGTCTCCAGATTTTGGTATCTGAATCCCATTTCCCACTGAAAGGAGCCAGAGCTCATGGAAAAACTGGCTGACTGCGGCAGGAAAAGTACAAGACAAGGATGGAATATCTTTCCTTCTAGAAATCAGGCAATCTATCAGAGTCTAAAGAGGTTCTCATGGCTCAAAGATGGAACATACTGTATAGCTAAAGGAATGTTAATGGCAATGAATTGATACATCTCGAATACCAAAAAATCATGAAACTAGAATAATACCATTTTAAAAGTAAAATGAGCAAACATCATTGATCATTTCTGGTGAATGCTAGAAACCAAATTATTATTCTGAAGAATAGTAAATAAAAGAAGGAGGGATCAACCTCCTACTACCTTTCCTATTTAAATTATGCCTTAGGCTAACCTAATAGCTAATGAGGGAAAGTTTTATCTTTAGATGGATTCAAGCTCATAAATGAAGAAGGAAATGACAGAATTGTCATATCAACATTTTGCCTACCTGCTGCTGACCTGTAATGAAATTAGAAATCCAGGTGATGCTCACTGATGGTGCCAACACTACTAAGTGAAAAGTTGATTTGTAATGTAATATAATTCATCACCCTTTGTAATGTAGTTCTTAGACTAATAACACCTGACCCTACTTACATCACAAAAAAAGAGACAAACATATACTTGAATCACCATTTTGTGATCTATGTTGGATTCTTGCCCCCCCAAAAATTGAACTTCAATCAAACTACCAGTTTCCAGAAAATACCAAGGACAGAAAAACATGTTCAGTGGCACCATGGGAAAGCAATCATGAAAATCCAGAATGTGGGGAAGACTAAAAGACGAGCAAGTATCATCAACAAATAAGTTGTAAGGAAAAGGAAAAGAAGAGGGAAAACTTAAAAATTAAAAGAGATTATATATATTATATATATACACACACACACACATTGTGGTTTAATCCAAATATAAGCATCATCTGTGAGGAAATCAGAAAAATTTGAACACTGACAGGAAGGGGGGATCAACGTCTTGCTGCCTTTCCTATTTAAATTATGCCATAGTTGATAGTATAAAGAAATGCTGTTACATTTCTAATTAGGATAACAGCCCTTGTTATTTAGTGATATATACTAACAACATATTTAGGAACACAGTGATCCATTGTTTGAGTGAACAGCAGAGGGGAAATTAAGACAAACTTAGCCATGAATTGGTTAATTATTAAAGAAGGGTTATGAGTGCATGGGGGTTTATTATACTGCTCTTTGTTTTGTACATGTTTAAAATTTCTAAAGTTAAAAAAAATAAAGATTTTTAAAAATAATTCAATGTCCAAAGAAAATATACAAATGGCCAATTAAGCACATGAAACAACGCTCAGTATCATTAGGCATCAGTGAAATGAAAATCAAACCACAATAAAATTCTACTTCACACCCACTAGGATGGCTACAATCAAAAACTTGTAACATAGAAAGTGTTGGTTAAGATGTGGAGAAACTTGTACGTATTAGATGGTACTGCAAAATGGTATAACCACTTTGGAAAACAATCTGGCAGCTTAAACATATCCACGTGATTAGTAATTCCCCTTTAGACGATACCCAAGAGAACTGAAATATATGATCACATTCACAATGGTACACCAATGTTTAAAGCAGCATTATTCATAATAGTGGGAGTGGAGGAGTTGAAACATCCCGAATGTGCATCAACCAATGAATGGATAAATAAAATGTGGTATTGTGATATTCAATGAAATATCACTCAGCAATAAAATGAAGTACTGATATAGGATACCACATGGATGAACCTTGAAAAGATTATGCTAAGTTAAAGAAGCCAGCCATAAATCACCACAGAGTAAATTATTTCATTTACATCAAATGTTCAGAACAGGCAAGTGTATAGAGATAAAAAGCAGAGCAGTGAATTTGCAGGACTGGGAGGTGGGAGGTAGAGAAAAATGGAAGTGGGATGGTAACCACTAACAGGTACAGGTTTTCTTTATGGGGGATGAAAAGGTTCTAAAATGGGTTGTGAGGATGGTTGTCCAACTCTATGATTATACTAAAAATCACTGAATTGGTAAATTATATGGTATGTAAATCCTATCAAAATAAAACTACAATGATGATACAGTAGTGACCAAATATAAGAAAATACTTCTTTCTTAACTAAGAAATTAAAAGGAGGGTATTTCTTGGATTGGTTAGTTCAGTAGGTCAACAACAACAAAAAAATCTTCACTCTTCAGCAAGGGATATAGCTCAGTGGTAAAGCACTTGCTTAGCCTGTGAAGGCCCTATGTTCAATTCCCCCGCACCAGAAAAATAAAACTTTATTCCATCTTTTTTTTCTATTCTGGCATGCCAAAGGTAGCATTTTGTCTTGAAGCCAGGTACCTGATGATCAAAACATTTCTGGAGCTGTTCCAAAACACCAGATAGAAACACATCTCCTGGATCTCTTTTTGAGAACAAGGAAAGATTTCCCAGAAGTCTCACTGCACACTTCCCCCATTCTCTCATGGTCCAGAACTGCTTCACATGCCATGACCTGATCAATCACAGGCCAGAGGAAAGGAACCATAAAACTGGACTCAAACTAAGGGTACGAGGATACCATACCTCTGAGGCTCTTGAAGCTTCCTCAAGGATACAGAAGGAATAAATAATATAAAGTAACTTCCATATCCTTATTTCCATATTGATTCTTTCCTAAGAATAGGCTTACTCTTCCAATTACTGCTTCCTTCTCACATTATTAAAAAAAAAAAAAAATTCTCGTCCATCCTGTATCTTGGCACAACATAATGTCCTGGGATGCTAAAATAAAGGACATTTTGAAATAACGTAGGTATCAAGAAAGTAAATTAATAATTCATAACTAATTCTTCTTGCAAATAAGGTTGTTAAAAATTCGTTGCTTTTACAAACTTGAAGAAGGACTTAAGGTTTTAGCTGATCATTAAAGATAATTTTTAATGATCCATCAAAATTGATTTTTCGCCTATAACTCAGAAGGAGTTTGAAAAAGACTAACAAATTCTTCCTTTCCCAGCTACTTATTATATGAACAGATTTCACAAAGTTTACATCTAGACAAGCAAAAAGGAGGAATAGAATTGATGCTGAATGCTGTCTGCTCTAGCAATAAATAATATGCATCCTGCATGCACTAATTGAAGGAAAAAAGCCCTATCCATCTTATTAAAAGATGCATTTCCGATGAAACTGTTCTTTCTAACATCTAACAAGTATTTATCAAAAATTTTAATGTACTTATGTTGCTTTGCTCAACCATGATAACTCAATCCAAAAGAAATTACTTAACACTTGGAGCCTTATGTTCACAGGAAATATTACAAATGTTTTAAATTTAAATTTATATACATGTTTTATTGCAAGGAGGTATCATAAGGTGATCAATAAAAGATTTTGAATACAAAAATAAATTACCCTAGGATAAATCCTGTGAAAAACTGCATCTGAAATCAAAGTTTCAGAAGAACAAAAAGAATGTATATTTTCTATTGTTAGGGATGAGGTTGTATAATTGTTATGGATGCTAGTGGGAATCAAAATGCTGCAGTATTCAGATTCTCCAGGATATATTTGAGAGAGATATAATTGTTCTATCCTAAAATATAAAAAAACACATGTAAAAAAATTACATACATGCAATATATGCATTTTTGATAGAAAAAAATAATTTAGATATAATATTTTTAATGTGTAATGAAGTACATGATTTTTGAAAACATTTGGGGTGTGTATGAGTAAAAATGAGAAAAAAGGAATTTTTAAAAAGGGGAGAGCTCTAGGCTGGGGTTGTGGCTCAGTATAAAAGTATAAAAAATTTTCTTAAAAAAAAAAAAAACAGGTGGTAGGGGAGAGCTCTGACTTAAACCAAAGAAAATGTGTTACCGAGTATGAGGAGGAGGTCCAACTCTTTTAAAGGTTATGGCCATGGGAAAAAGTATGCCTTTAAGACTCAAGCTTCTTTGAGAAAAGAGAGAGGGGACTAAAGACTTTCTAGGCAGCCAGAGTGCCTATCCACCCAGTCTTCCTATGATGCCCAGAGGCAGCTGCCACAGCCTGGAGCTCCTTGGAGTCCACCTCAGGACTCTGAGGCTCCCAGCTATCTCTGGCTGACAAGAACAGGTAGGGGAAGTCCCAGGGCAGTGGGTATGGAAAGCTGGTAAGAAGGGTCTCATCAATGAATTGCCCAGGTTTCTAGGACAATCTAAATCCAAATTATTATGTTTTTTTTCCATTTTACCCCCACCTGTCTCCTTACCAGGTGCAAAATTGCTATGAGAAATCAGTTTAGGGGTGTTCACATGTAGAATACCTGAAACCGAAACCGTTGCTTGCTGTGGGCATAACAGTTTTACACTGTCCACCTGGTGGCTACTAACCACATGTGGCTATTTACATTCAATTTAAAATACACTTTATCATTCCATTCCTCTTTGACACATTTTCAATGCTTATTAGCCACATGAGGTGAGTGGCTACCAGCAGATACAGAACAGCTGCACTACTGCAAAAAGTCCTATTGGAGGATGCTGGTCTCAACTGTCACCATGCCAGTATCCTCACTTGCAGGAATTTTCCTCTCAGGGAACCTGATGTCCCACTTCACAGCCTAGCTTTCTCATCTGCATCCCCACACCAACCCCATTGTCAAGATATGACAGCAGATGTCCAAATTCTAAATGTTTTCAGAGTTGAAGCTCTTTCCTATGAGAATCCTAAGTCCCAAATGAATCAGGGGATGTAGCGTAACACCAGTTCAATATGTGCCCAAACTTCCAGTGTAAGTTAGAAGTTGCACTTCTCCAGCCCAGGAAAAAGGACAAATCATAGAGATGCAGGTCCCACCTCTATCAGCCTGCACAGCCCAGTTTCAGATCTGATCCATCCTGGGACAGATTTAAATGGTAATGTAATATGAAGGATTTAAAAGGGAAAAAAAAAAAAAAAAAAGAGTCTTGCCACACAAAGGGAAGATTAGAAGAGGCAGTAAATGTTCCATAACTATAAAAGAATTTCTGGTGGTAAAGTGTTTCTGAGCCCAAAATTAATGTATCCCAATATGCACCTGTGCAAAATGCTGACATGTATCTGCCTGTACTACACGTGTATGCAGTCTAAATTCTGTATTCATGTGAAAGCAGAACTGAGCACAGACAATAGTATTTCGCATAACTGTTTCCCAAAGCAGATACATAGCAGCGGTTCACAAACCCTGGACAATAGAAACTATCTTACTAAGACAGAAACCTATTCCACTTAGAAAATATTTGATTTTTTTTAATTGACTTCCTGCTTATGATGGAAAAAGTGATTTTTAAATATATATAATTACAAAGAAACAAGACTCAGAGTCTGTGGCTGAGCTGGTCTCCTTCACACTGCACCCTTTCTGCCAAAAGGCAGAGCGCACCAACCTCTTCTCCAGGAAACACTGGTGAATACCACAATTATGTCTCTTCCTTTAGCACCAGATACTGCAGACAGTGACCAGGCTGCTCTCTGTAGCCCCAAGGGAATAAATCAATCAGGCCCTCAGAGACAGAGACACTGAGGGATCTGTTTTGGCTCTTCACAGGCCTTTTGTTGTTAGTTCCTGTTTCTTAACTATGCCCCAAACAGGTGAGTTGGCCAGAGAGCTGAGTTTCCAAAAGGTGAAATGTCATTTCATTTGCATGGTGTGAATCACACACAATATTCCACCTTTTAAGACTTGGCCCCACTCAGAGATGCAGAAGAGAGCAGTGTTCAAGATAGAATGAATGACAGAATCGTTCTCATTGTTCTACATGCAAAATAAATAAGTAAATACCATAATACATTTAGGAGATGATTGTAAATATTGGAAAGGAAGGATCTAAGTTCTTGCTCCTTGTTTGTGTCCAGGTTTTCCCACTTTTGGGTAAAAACTGACATGTTAGTACAGAGAGATATGCAGAAGAAAACTGAGGCATGTACAAAAAATGATGGATTCTGACTTTAGAGAACATATTTAAAAAGCAAATCCAGGGGACTGTCGCCAGCTCCCCTGGAGGCTGAGGTGTGAGGATTTCGGATTTCTTGATCCCATGAGTTCAAGACCAGCCCCTCGAAAGATAGTGAGATTCCATCTCAAAAAAAAAAAAAGGAAGAGAAATATGACAACCACTACACCAACACTCAAGCTACTTCCAACATCTACATGCAAACTCCTTAAGATGAGATAAAACATCAGTAAGAAATGAAAAATATCACTAGCCACATTGTCTTTACTTTTTTTTTTTTTTTAATTTATTCATTGCTGGGGATTGAAACCAAGGACACTCTACCACTGAGCTACATCTCCAGTCCATTATTTTTTTAAATAAATTTTTATTAACATTTTTTTTGGTTGTAGATGGACACAATACCTTTATTTATTTATTTGCTTGTTTGTTTATTTTTATGTGGTGCTGAGGATCAAATCCTGTGCCTCATGTGTGCTATGCAAGCGCTCTAGCACTGAGCCACAGCCTCAGCCCTATCCAGGCCATTATTTTTTTATTTTGAGATAGGATCTTACTAAGTTGCTGAGGTTGTCTGTGAACTTGTGATCCTCCTGCCTCAGCCTTCTGAATCAGTAGGATTACAGGTATGCATCACCATACCACAACGCCAAAGTTCTTTTCACAATGATGTGGGGAGGGGGGGTTGTTTGTTTGTTTTGTTTTCTCTCCCCAACACATCCCCAGAGTTCCCATATCATTCTCTTAGTAAATGCTCATAGTTCAGACTCATACTGACAAAAACTACTTAGGTCCTCCCACCCAGGACATCCTCAAAACGCTATTCTTTCTTGCCCAATGCCTACCTACACTCCTTTGTATAACATCAAAACCTGTCTAATTCTATTTTCTTTGAATCTTAGTGACATCTATAATCCCTGAGACAAAAGGACTGATCTCAACTTAGAAAACCTACATTGAGGACTGGAGGTATAGCTCAGCAGTAGAGTGCTTGCCTAGCATGCATGAAGCCCAGAGTGTGATCCCCAGCACTGGGGAGAAAGGGAGGGAACAAAAGATGGAGGGAGGGTGGGAAAGAGGCAGGAAGGAAGGGAGATAGGGAGGGAGGAGGGAAAGAAGGAAGGAAGGAAGAGGGGGAGGTCACGAGGGAGGGAGCCCATGGGAAGAAACCCCAGCACAAATAGAAAAAGCAACTTGACTCACATCTAAAAACTGACTTGCTAACATTCTCTCTTCCAAAGACAAATAAGCTGAGTCTTATTTCCTTTCCCTAAAAGCAATCTTTGAGGATCTCACTGAATAGAAGCAAGTAAATTAAATATTCTTAAAAAAAAAAAAAAAACTTTCTTTACATTGGGAAAGGGCAGCTTCATTTACAGTCGTCACCACAGTTACTAATTAAGGAGACAGTTACTAATTAAGTAACTTTATAAGTTACTTCCAATAACACAAAACTCGTATCTTCCTTCACACTTTCAGGAGTCAGAGGAGAAAACAAGTACATTGTAACTCCAGAAAACTGAGAAATGATAAGAGCTCTTTCAGATAACAATCTAAGTTCCTAAACTCCTCAAGGGCCCAGGTTTAACTGACTTGCTCTTGCGGCTGCTGGTGGACAATGATCTTGCCATGAAAGCTGTGCATTGAATCATGCACTCATTGCAAAGGACTGGAAAAATGTCTGGCCCTGTACACTTCAAGCTCTATCTTTCGAGTCAATACATTTTCAGTCTCTATTACAGATGGCTTTCTCTTTCTGCTAGTCATTTATCAAAGGAAAATAAATGAAACAAAGGGCTAAGTACCTGAGAAATGTTCCCAACAAGCATTTCAAGAAAACAATAAAACATTCCATTTCAAAACATATTAACATCTAACCTAACACCCATTTACTCACACTGCCCCTCCCTCCAAACTACCAGAAAGGAAGCCAACGTGGCCCTCATTCATCAACTGTGTCCACGCTTTGCTGACAATGATTTTCAAATAAGTGAAGGTTTATTACAGAGTGAAATGTGTCCAACTAACTTTTCTTCTCAACTTCAGATAAAAGCAAGTAAACATGGATGTTAGTCTTAGGGTCCAATGGTTGCCAATAGGAACACATGAGGTGGGCAAAAGACACAGGAATCCACACACAGAGGCTGGCAGAGCCATTCCATTCAAGAATCTGGAATTTAAAATCTAAGGGGCAAGTTTCAGTCAGCGGCAAATCAGGGGAGTCAAGAACAGGAGACCGGGTTCTGATGATTCCTTCTCCAGCAGTGTTGATTAGGCCAATCAAGCAGATGGTGGCTCTCACTTAAGACTCAGTAAACAAGCCACGCTGCCTCCAAATGTCTATTTATCCTGGTAGAGAACATCTGCTCCTTTCTCTTTGGCCAGCATGCTTTCATTTTTAGAACTGCCCTCCTCCACTGGGTGATGTGATAAATCATAAGGTTTCCTCTTCCCCCTTGATGGTATGATTAAACCTGGGGGTACAATCCTTGAATCAAGCCACAACAATCAACCTTGTCCTCAAACTTTTACTGGAGATGCCACCCCAAGAAAGGGTTTTCTTTTATTTGAGAATATAAACTGAATTGTGTAAAACAATGCTGCCATCACAAAGAGGCTGGCTGACAATGGAGCCAACCCAGAATACAACAATGCATAGTCAAGAGAGATGGCATGAAAATGTCCTGCTAACATCATGTGACCCCAGTAAACAATAAATTAACAGGCTTTGCTTAAGCTGGTATGAGTAGTTTCCATCACTTCCCCCAAGAGTCTTAAATCATTTAATGTTCAGATACTTTCTTCTGCTTTGCTCTTATCTTTGAAAAACAATTTTGTCTATGCTGTCCTGGCCACATGTGGTTTTACCTGCCCCCCGTCTTGTCCCTTCTTGACTTTCCTTATCCATTGTCTATCCACCTTCATAACTGCTATCCTCCCGCATCACTGGTTCTGTTCCCTCTATTTGCAAACACTCACGTGTGCGTGCTCATGCTTGCACGCGTGCTCCCTCTCTAGCTCTCGCTGCCCCCCCGTGTGTGTGTGTGTGTGTGTGTGTGTGTGTGTATATATATATATCTCCTGTTGATCAAAAAATGTTTTTTCCATCTTATCAAACTCTGGTCACAGAAAGACACATTGTTAAAGACAGTTTTAATCATAAAGTTTGAATTCAGCACTCTTTCATTTAACATTAACTCATAAATGTGTCTACATGGCTAGATACTCTGCACATCTATTATTTTAATGACTATATAATGTCCAGTGTCAAGTTAATTTATGGTGATTTACTTAACCTTCCTCTAATATAGACATTTCGATAACTTCTCATTTTATAATATAATAACATCAGAAAGAACACTTCTTTTACATATAACTTTTCTTTCTTCTAAATTAGTTCCTTAGAGTACTGGGGACTAAAAAGGAATAAATTATATTCCATACATGTCTGATTAGGTCAAAAATGAACCCCAATATTGTATAACTATGACACACTAACAAAAACATTTAAAAAATAAATTAATTCTTTAAGGCAAATTCCCAGAAGTCACATCAAAACTGAGCTGGATCACTGACTTTCCCCCCACCTCAGGAATACAGTGGTGAGTTTTTACTCTCAACAATGAACACATACAATATAACTGCCTTATATGAAGTTCAAAATCAGCTGGGTGCTGGTTTCATAATTTTAAATTAAAACACGAGGCATTTCACTTAGCACAGTGTCCTCCAGTTCTACCTACATTCCTGCAATGACAGGATTTCAAATGTTTTTTAATGACCAAAAGTATCCCATTGTGTACAGATGCCATATTGTCTTTGTGCATTCACCTACTGATGGATACCTCCGCTGACTCTATATCTCGGTATCGCTATTATCAGTAGCACTGCAATAAACATGAAAGTAAAGTTATCTCTTTGATATACTTATTCCATTTCCTTTGGATAAATACCCAACAGTGGGATAGCTGGATCATATGGCAGTTCTATGTTTAGTTTTTTGAGAAATCATACTGTTTTCCATAATGGATATACTAATTTACATTCCCACTAACAATGTGTAAGGATTCTTCTTTCTTTGCATCCTTTGCCAGCATGTTTTTTTTTCTTTTTTGTCGTTTTGAATACACACATTCTAACTGGCTGTGACATGGTATTTCATTTTGATTTTGATTACCATTTCCACATGATTAGTGATGTTGATCATATGTTCATAAAATGTTGGCCATTTGCATGTCCTCTTTTGAGAAATTTTTATTCAGCTCATTTGCCAATTTTAAAAATCAGACATTTTTGGCTATTGTTTGTTTCCTATGTATTCTGGACATTAATCTATTGTTGGATAAACAGCCTGCAAATACTCTCTCCCATTCTGCAATTTGTCTTCATTCTATTGTTTCCTTTGCTGTGCAGAAACTTCTTAGTTTGATATAGTACCTTTTATCTATTTTTGTTTCTGTTGCCTGAGCTTTGGGGGATACAAAAAAAAAAAAAAAAACATTGCCAATATGGATGTCTTAAAGTGTTTCTCTTATGTTTTCCTCCAGTAGCTTCATGTCTTACACTTAGGTCTTTGATTTCTATTGAGTTGGCTTTTTTTTTTTTTACATGGTGAGAGACAGGGGTATAGTTCCTTCTTCTGCATATGGGTATCTATTTTTCTCAATATCATTTATTAAAGAGATTGTCCTTTGCCAATATGTTTTTTGGTGACTTTGTCAAAGATAATTTGGTCATAGATGTGTGGATTTATTTCTGGGTTCTTTCTTCTGTTCCAATAGTCTATGTGTCCATTTTTATGCTAGTACCATACGACTCTGATTATTAGAGCTTTGTAGTATGTTTTGGATCAGGTACTGTGATGCCTCCAGCTTCTTCTTCTTTTTTTTTTTTTGTTCAAGACTGCTTAGGCTATTGGGGAGGGGGATCTTCTGTGATTCCACATGAATTTTAGGATTATTTTGTCTGAAAATGTTATGACCTGGGTGTTAGTTAAGTTACATACCTTAAATGACTACATTTTATTCTAAATAGATTAAATTTCCATTAACTTGATTTTGATTATTTCTACTAACTGATCCATAACACTGTGCCCTGGAAATATTGATTGTCCTAGCAATAGTTCAGCCAACACACAGCCTGCAGACCATGCACTGTATACTAGAGGTATAATCAGTGGCTCCAAAGATCGACTCTGGTGTCCAACAGTACCAAGAACGAAACACTGGGTTCTCCTCGTACCAGCAGCTTTGCACTTCCAAAGTCACAGAGTTTTAAGATAGCTATATCAGGATCCAACAAGAGGCTGTGTGATTTTAGATCCCAGTGGTAGAATCCAAAGGAATGGATGTAGGCTAAACTTCTGAACAGTTGATACATATACAACTTGATGTAGATCATAAGGATCATCTGTTTGGCTCTACTATAGTGTCTGGCAACTCTGTACACTGTTCCCAGAACAGAATCAAGCACCAGATTAAGATAGACCTCATCTTTCTCCTCACCACTTGAATACCGCAATCAGATTGTGTTACAGTGGTTTCAAAGGTCTCAGTCCATAGACAGCCAGCTCCATTCCTTGTGGCTCAAGGTGAGGCTGAACCGAACATCACAGAAGGAGAGTGTGGCAGAGGAAAGAGGCTCACATGATGATCAGAAAGCAGAGGGAGAATGAGTTTTTTTCTAATAGATGAAAGGTCACATCCCAGTATAGGTTTATTTTTTACTTGGTCATTTGACAACAATGAGTCTTCTTGATATATTTACTTGCTTCATATATTTTCCCTTTGGTGAAGTCTATGTTGTCAGTCAATTTAGTTCCTAAAGTTTGGTGGTATTCTTAAATATTTGCATAAAATCTTTTTTAAGTACTGACTTTGGGGGTCAGGGCAGTGTAGCAGGTATTGGATCCAGGTGTGCTTTACAACTGAACCACATCCCCAGCCCTTTTTATTTTTATTTTGAGACAAGGTTTTGTTAAGCAGCTTAGGGTCTCACTAAATTGCTGAGGTTGGCCTTGAACTTTCAGTCCTCTTGCCTCCTCTCCCAAGTTGCTGAGTTTACAGACATAGGCCTTTTTTTTTTCTTTTTTTTTTCTTTTTTTGGTCTTTTTTGGTCTTTTTTGGAACTGGAAGTCGAACACAGGGCTTTGAGAATGCAAAACAAACACTATGCCACTGAGCTACATCCCAGCCCTATAACACTAAATCTTTGAACACCTGTATTCTATTAGTCTTTTTTTAGCTTTATAACTACTAGGTAGCTTTCAAAATATATTTCAACTTGTTAATGCCATCTTCTATTTAAAAATCAATTATTCTAAAATCCAATATTGGTTTTATCCTTTCATCAGAGAACAAACCAACTAATGAAAATGTGAATTGTCATGAATTCCCTGAAGGGGAATTTAGGATTATGTATTAAATGTGTACACAAATGTTTTTTAAAAATACATACCATGTGTCTCAAAAGTTGTACTTCTAAGGAATGTACATTAAAAAAAAATAATTGGAAAGAACATTCCAAGATTACAAGAACATTCACTGTGGTGTTCCCCAAATATTGGATTAATGACTACCAATCGACAGAACTAGGTAAATAACTTACAGTCCATCCATGATGGGCAATGATATAGATCCATGTGTACTGACACAGAAAGACACCCATTATACAGTATTGAGTTTAAAAACAGGCAGCCAAATAATATGCATATTATGAGGCCTGCTTTTCTTAAATATACATAGCACATCTGTATACACATACACACACAACACAACAAGAACACACATATCCATAGAAAAAGTTCTGTAATAAATTCATTTAATAGTTAATAATAATTTTGTTTACAGAATTATGGGATTAAAATTCTTTTTATATTTTATTTTTGTCTGGTTTCCTTTACATAGCCTTTTTTTTTTTGTATCAGGGATTGAACCCAGGGGAACATAACCATTGTGCCACATCCCCAGTTTTTTACTTTTTATTTTGAGACAGGGTCTCCCTAAGTTTCTTAGAGCCTTGCTAAGTTGCTGAGGCTGGCTTTGAACTTTCAATCCTCTTTCCTCAGGCTGCCAAGTTGCTGTGATTACAGGTGAGCACCATTGCACAAGGCTAATACTTTTAATATAATAAGACAATATGGCCATATTCACTTCGAAAAACAAAAAGCAAACTCAAAAATTGAGATGGTATTCTGCAATTTATGTTTTGATGTTTATCTTAATACTGCCCGGACATAATTTAGTCTTTGCGGATTGTGAAGGAGAATAAGAAATTTCAACTAGATTAAAGAGGAAGCAAAATGATTATACAATTATACTATCAGCTGGGGGAGGGGCATTGCGATGGACATCATGGGCACAGCTGCTTAGTAGGGAGTTCCACCTGACATAGTGCCAGAAGAACCTGCTTTTGCTGAACTGATCATAAATTCAGCAATACTGACTCACTGTTGGAGTACATGAGTGAAATGACCTCTCTTTTTCAAAGTGCCCATCAGTCACACTGAACCAGCTACCCCTCTCAAAGCTCTACAGAGTAACTACATCTGGACCTGGCGGAAATGAGAAGAGGAAGGAGCACAGCAGAGGGCAGTGCTGTGATGTCACATCTCCAACAGTCTACTCATCAGTCTACAGGACAGAGTCAGAATTCAAGAGCAAATTATTTCCATTTCAAAGGTGCCCCTCTGCCTACTGGATGTATGTAATTCAAACACCTTATTCCAAGCCTTCAATGAGCTAGAGTTTTAAAAATCTCTTCTCAGTATTTTATCTCATCACTTCTTACACTTCAATCAAACTGGACTCCCTTTGTCACTTAGGTTTGTACTCGTAATGATCCTCTTTCTTAAGAGCCTTCTCCTCATTTCTCCCAAATCTGAAGTGGCTCATATTTCAAGGCCAAGATCAAAAGTGGTTTCCTCCTGAATATAGTGTTCTCAATAGCGAATTCTCAATGACTGAAGCATGTGCTTACTACCTCCCAGGTACTTTCACTTATTATTTTATTTATCTCTGCGACCGCTCTGTACCATAGGTGCAACTAGTATCTGCATTCAAAAGATGAGGTAATTTGTCTGAGGTCAAACAATAGTGAAGAGCTCAACTTAAACCCAAGAACTGACAGCTCCCACCCTTTACCCTGATGTTATACTTCTGTTTACTGACTTATCCCAAAGTGCTATGGGCAGACTTCATTAACTAACTATGAGGTATTGGTTTGACTGAGAAACAAAATCCAACTTATATTGGTTTAAACAGAGAGCATTTATAAGCTCATACAAAAATTCCCTGGAAGGTCAGTTCCTGTGCTAGTTGTCAGTAGATAATCCCAATTCCTCAAGGAATCAAACTCTTCCATCTTTCTCCTCCAGCAATTTCTGTATGATGGTTGGATATTCTAATGGTTGCAAAATGGCTGCAGGAACTCCAGGAGATCACCTCTTCTTGGGTCAATGTTCAAACACTAAGCTTCAAAATCTCATGTTAATGGATAATTCTTTTTCCCCCACTATGATGTTTCTTTTTTTGTGAAGGGATATCAACATATAACTCCAGGCTCTTTCCTATCCCTAGGAAGGTGGCATGATTTATCTAACTGGTAAGTTTAACTTAGATAAGTCTAACATAGTTTGTCTTCCTTCCTCTTCTATGAAGCATAGCTATCATCCAAAACTGTAAGTTTTCCTCTGCTTCTCCTAAGGGTATTTCTTATCTGCACAGCCCTTCTATCTGGGAAAACCAATTCATCAAAGCTGTCTGTGAATGTCCAAGTCTGCCCAATTCTGAGACTGAGAATCAGCATCTCAATTCTCTAAAGACAACTAAATCTATATCCCCCAACTTAGCTTCATTGGTTAAAAATTAAAGGGGTAATATTTTGACTTCTATACTTATTCCCTGTTTTATTTCTCATCTTGTTCATAACTGGTGAAAGGGAGGTGTTACTTATGGGGCTCCTTTCAAACATCCAACAATCTTCTCAAACTTAACACACACATCTCATTGGCCACAACTAAGTCACATATTCACATATGGAGTTTTAAACTAGGATTTATACAAGCCATGTAAGGAAGGGGCAGAGCACTGAATTAAAAAATCAGGGCTCTTCCAGCAGAGAAAAGGGGAAAGGGATTGTTGGATAGGCAGTCTGGAGTCTGCTGCTAGTATCCCAGGGATCCAGCTCAAATCTCACTAATCTTGGTATTCACCACAGTTCCAATCACAGGGTCCACAACCTGAAAGTTACTTGATGTCTTTGGAATCCAGTTCGATTATTACTGCAACCTACACTTATATAGCAAATAGGAGATGGAGAGGTGTCTTAGCCACTAATTTCAGGAACCTTCTGCTCCTGATTTCTCATTCTTACACCAAGTTCCCTCCAGGGAAAGTCAATATAGGAAGTGTATCAAAGAGTATCCATTTCTGTTAATAATTCTCCCCTGCTCACTATAACAAAACCATTTATTTCAAGAATGTAAGGTACAAAGAACAATGAAATCTGCTCTCCAATGCAGACACTGTCCCCTCCCTCCCCGCCTACCCAATTTCCCTTTGGAGGAAAGGAATGACATAAATTTAATAAATAACCAATCTCGGGAGCTGTCAGGAAAGCACTCACAGGTCATGGCCCAAACTCAAGGGCCTCCTGGTGACTAACAATAAGCCATTTCTTACTATGTGAGCTTTTCCTTTCCTCCTTCTTTTATTTAGTTTATAAATGCTGGAAACCTAAAAAATCATTGCTGAAAGAACTTAGCTGGGACCTCAGAAGCTAAGTGCTTATTTTACACAAAACTGCACAGTGATTTTTTTAAAGCTATTTTGTGCCAATTTTATATTTAAATGTCCCCTACTGTGACAGAAACAAAATGCCATCCATATGAAATTTTCAAAGCCAACTTTTCCTTAGACATTTATAATTCAAATTCCAAGAAAACATATGCTGGGTTAACTCAATTGTCATTTGATATTTATACACTATCTTTCCCTTAGCAAGCAAAGGACTTGAAAAAGTAAGTAAACTTTAATAAGATAATACTGTAAGTTGTCATAAATGAGTGACAGGTCTATTTTAAGGGAGATATATATATATATGCATATATTTTATAGAAAATGTATTATGCATTTATGTACATTTTCTATAAAACATACCATGTATAAAATAAACATGTGCATATTTATTCTTAGTTATACACAGAGAAATGGGAAAACACAAAATGAGGTACTAGGTCAGAAGACAATTGAGAGCAAAAACGGCACAAACTTTAAAAGAAAAAAAAATAAATGTGGGAGGATGAGTGGCCTACCAGAAAATTGAGATATATGATCACACATAGCATAATCTAAGCAAATAAATATGGCTGCCAAACTCAGCTGCATCTTCTAAATTCAAAACAAAGAACAAGAAATGTGTTTGTTAACTTAAAACATCTGTTCCTACCACAAGAATATGAATAAGAATGAAAGTGCATATGGATTATTCATCAATAAAATTATAAAGCCTCCTATATTATTCCCCTCACACAATTATTCCCAGAAGATATAAATTTCCAAATAGTAAACTACACATATAATTGTGATGGACAACTTTTAAAACCCCAAAAAGGAAAAGAATCACAATTCCTCACTACCTGGCACCCAAGGGTACAAAACTGCTCCCTTAAATAAAATGCACACTCAAGTGGGGAGATTTTTTGTTACCCTAGAAGGGCTTCCTTAGGCAGAAGCACATAGATCTAACCCAGATTAGACCAACCCTCGGAAATCATCTAGACCAAGCCACCATTATCTCATTCCTGATTTTGTCAGTCTAGTCCCAACTTGAACACTCCTAATTAGCTCACTACCTCTCTAAATTCATTTCATCATCTAGCGTGGGAATTATTTGTTACAAAAATATATATATATATATATAAATTTTTACCTTAAACTACATACAGTTTAATGAAGGATGGCCTTCCCACTTAAAAGTATATTATGCAGTATTTAAAAATAAATGAAGAGAGCTGAGCGCAGAGGCACATGCCTATAATCCCAGCAACTCTGGAGGCTGAGGCAGGAGGATCATGAGTTCAAACTCAGCCTCAGCAACTTAGCAAGGCCCTAAGCAACTCAGCAAGATCCTGTCTCTAATAAAATATTAAAAAAAGGATTAGGGATGTGGCTCAGTAGTTAAGCATCCCTGGGTTCAATCCCTGGTATCAAAATAATAATAATAATAATAATAATAATAATAATAATAATAATAATAATAAATGAAGAGCAGAGCACAGTGGCTCATGCCTGTAATCCCAAAGAATCAGGAGGCTGAGGCAAGATGATAGCAAGTTTGAGGTCAGCCTCAGCAACTTAACATGACCCTGTCTCAAAATATAAAGGACTGGGGATTTAGTTTAGTTGTAAAGCACTCCTGGGTTCAATTCCCAATACTGAACAACAACAAAAAAAAGTTTTAACTTAAAAAAAGATTAAAAATAAATGAGGAAGATCCAAAGGCCAATTTTTTAAGGCATTTAAAAAACCAGTGGCAACCTACAGTCAACCAACAGGTATTGGGAAACTACCCAATACTCTTAAGGGAAATAAAGGAATTAAGGACTGTATTGACTCCCACCTGAGTACATCCACAGGTAGCCAAGTAGTAACCCAAGTGCTGAAAGTCTGGAATGCTTCACTAGCAGCCACTGAGCAAGATTCACTAAGTGTTTAGAAGGACTTTGAGAACTTTATAGGGAAAGTTTCCAAACTTTTTTCATTGTTCTTCCATAAAAATCCTTTGAGCACGCTGATGAATACCAGAAAAAAAAATGAAATTTGAAGATATTTTCATTTTTACAGGGCTATGGTTTGTGTTAACAGTTTCAAATAAAAAAGTAAAGCTATAGCACACCAATTTTTTAAGATTCCAGCACTGAAGAATTGTCTTCCCCAGTTCTCCTTGGCCCTAATAAACAAGGCCTACAGATCAGATCAGAGCTGCTCAATTCTTTGCTACAATATAAACAATGGACAACACTCCTGCACATACACTACATTTTAACAAAACACAACAAAATTGAAAAAAAAAAGTTTAATGAAATATGTAAGATTAGGCTGTAGGTAATGGCTTACCTCTAATTTTATCTTTTCTTTTATTAAAAAAAATACACACTGAACAATATGGGCAGAGTAAGGCTGTAATTAAGATCATCTCAAAATTACATATGCAAACAAACATGGAGAAACTACAACAAATTTCTTGCTAACTTTCTCGAAATCGCTGAAGACACTACAGTAGATTTTCAGAGTGACAACAATTTGCAATGTTGTAATTCAAGTTTAAACACTGGAGTACAGTAAGAATCTGAAATCTCTAAAGCTGCACTTTCCAATAAGGTAGACACTAGCCATGGACAGCTATTCAAAAATAAACCAGAATTGAAACTAAACAAAGCTTAAATCTCAGTTCCTCAGTGTCACATTGCAGGTATACTCAACAACCACAGGTGACTCCCCCGCTGCCATACTGAGCAGCTTGGCTGTGGAACCTTTCCATTCTGGCCAACACTGTGCTGAGGGACCTTGCACTAGGATCTAATCTAACTTTCTTTTTTTTTATTTAACATTTATTTTTTAGTTGTAGATGGACACCATACCTTTATTTATTTTCTTATGTGGTGCTGAGGATTGAATTCAGTGCTTCACACATGTTAGGCGAACTTTCTACCACTGAGCCACAATCCCAGCCCCTAATCTAACTTTCTTAATGTACAAATAGAAACAGAAAGCCTAGTTCATTCATGTGTCTTATTCCATGCTACATAGGTGGTAATTACAGAGCCAGGACAAGAACCCAGGCACCCTGACCTTTGACACTCAATCATTTCCACTCCAACATCTTGTTGCTGCCTAGATGCAGTGAGTACAAGTTCCTGCCAGGTTTAGTTCTGGGTTTTTCTACAAACATGCTCTCAGTCTTCAGGAACCCTTAGGAATAGGATCCCCCATTATTCAAATGATGAAACTGAGTTTCAACTGTATAAAATATCTTATCTGAGGCCACACAGCAAGTATGTCACAGCACCAAGATTCAAACTCTAACACTTAGATCTTTCTACTGTATTATGTATAGAAAACACTCCACATTTTTATTTTCCTTGAAAAACTTTTTTTCAATTTTGTTAAAAGTTATTGCTTCCTGATTTCCTTTGTCAGCTTGTGTTGGCAGAAGTATCTCAAGTAGGAAAATCCCAACACTTAGCACTTTTGATCTAGGGAAGGAGAGCAGTTTTGTTCCCCTTTGCCAATTGTAACTGCTTTATAACACCAAAAGCTTCTAACCTTTATTAAGCACCAGGCTAAATACTTCTTGTTGATGTCCTTCAACCTCCTAATAGTTCTGTGAACAAACGTTTCATCTCCATTTTACAGATGGAAAAAGTTGGGGTGAAGAGTTAGCCCACCCATCCTCAGGAAGAATTTAATAAAGAAGTGTTCATTTGTGGTGAGGCAAAGCAAAAGGACTGCTAAATTCTTTGTATTTGATATAATTGGCAAAGAACAGAAAATATATGAAAATTTTGAAATAAAAATTTGTTTTCCTCCTCACAATGGAAATCCCTAACACAGTTAGGCATCATAACTGTTTCCCTCTAATGGATTCCTAATCCAAGATGGTCACACTTTCTTCCACAGGACTGACTTTAGAGAAACTCTGTAAGTCAAAAAAGTGAATGAGTATTGTAGGGTAAGAAACATATTCAAAATAGATTATTCAGTGTTTCTCATGGTACTCAGTGTCCCTTCTGGAAATTTCTGACCTGACAAATACAAAGAAGAGAAAGGTAGAGAAGAACGTGTTAAAGAAAGCAGAAGAGAAACAGCTGAAGTCAGTACATAGCTACATGTGGCTCAGGACCAAATTGTCCCAGAATGTCACTGCAAATCCAGAAAGCTGCCAAAAGTTGGAAAACACAACATGTTGAAAGACACACACACACATACACTCATAAACATATATAGATACACATGTATATAATATACTGCATACAGCATTACATATTTAAGATCCAATGATCCTCTAAATGCTTCTTGCATCCTGTAGTGAATTTAGTAGTTGCACACTAGTGCTGGAAAGCCTTGGTTCAGTGGGAAGGGGTTAGCCAGGGACAGCTGGCTTTCGCAGGAGGTCAGGGACAGAGACTGGCAGAGACAACTGCATGGCAGGTGCTGCAGGGGAGGGGATGAGCATACAAGACTTGAAGGTAAAATAAGCTAGTTGTGTACAAAGACAACAAGCAGACTGGCTTGGTGGTGAGAAACAGAATGCTTGAGGAAATGGTTTTAGAGTCAGAACCAGGTTTGAACCCTCTCTTCCTCTAGCATTTACTAGTTCTGTAATGTTGGACAATGTGACTTATACTTTCTGAGCATTCCCTCTCTTACCTGTAAAGACAATACCTACTTCCTGGTATTGTTGAGAGTATGAAATGCTAGTAGGGGCTTAATCACTGTCCCTGTCACTTGTTCTTAACGGTTGGTAGAAAGGAATTTCATTATAGCAAAAAAAAAAAAAAATATTCCAGGCATTGCACAGGGGTGTCTTCCCCATATTATCCTATTTATTCTATGAAAATCCTTCAGGAGAGGCTCTAATGGACCCCATTTCACTTAGTATGCCCCAGGTCACAGAGCTAGCTTCCATCAGAGGAAGAATTCAAACCAAGTCATCAGACCACCAGATATGTTCCACTGTATCTGATAGTTTCCTAAGCAACAAGTGGTAAGACTAAAAAGCATCAGTGAGAGGAATTCTCATAGGACAGATGCGGAGTTAAAAAACTAACAATAAGCCCTTAAATCCATTTCTCATCTGCTCAATATATTTTATGGAATTGTGGGTAAAGCCGAGGAGTGACATTTCCAAGCAGATCAATGAAATGAACCTCAAGAACTTCCCATCCCTACCCCCAGTTTCCTCATCCAGTTTCCTCTCAATGGGGACCTGGGACTACATACTTTCTGAAGTTACTTCCAGCTCTAAAATGATGAGCACATGGGTAGAATTACAAGGTTTGAGACACAAACCTCACACTGTGCTCAGAGCCATCTCTTGAGCGTGATGCCATTTATAATAGAAGCCCTCTCACCCAGAGGGATGTTTAATCATGAAATCCTAAAATAGCAATGGTGTAATGTTCTCAAGCTCTTTATTTTAATTCAAAATATATAAATGTACGTTCATTATCCAATTTCACTGATGTAGGCTCAATGCCTCTCTTTTCAACACTAGGACACGGGGAGAGAGCAGGGATGGGTTATGCAGACAATTAACTATGCTCACAATCCATCATGTACAATGTCCTATTTCTTCTTTCTTTCTTTCTCTCTTTCTTTCCCTCTTTCTTTCTTTCTCTCCCCCCACCCACCTAGTGCTAGAGATTCAGAGCCTCAGGCATGCCAGACAAATATTCTATCATTAAACTACATCCCCCAGCCCCATTTCCAATCTCAATGTCCTTAAAATAGAAAGAATTTTAAATGATTACAGATAAACCCATAAGCAGAATCTCTTTCGATTTTCAAGTTTTTCCTCATCTTTTATAGCTGTTTCTCCCACACTTAATTTGACAGCAATTTTTAGTGACTCACCTCTATGGAGTCTTTTTTAAGTATTCAACACAGTTTCCCTAGAAACAAGAATGCTATTTCTTTTTATATTCCCATTTCAGCAGTTTAATTAAACAATAAGTCAGACTTTGTCATCCCTCTTCTCTAGAGTGTCCAATGACTCAGCCATCTTACTGAAAGGACATGCTAAATTCCATCCATGGCTCCACACTCTGTGACCCCTGCCGTTCCGTTCCCTCTGCCTCCCCTCCTGCCACCCATCTCCTCAGTCAATCCACTCCAGCTAGGTGACCTCCAGTTCGATTCCTCACGTGGCCAAGGGAGCTCTTGCTTCCCACTGGCTTGCTGTTCCCCCTCTCCAAATTTTCTTCCTCTGGATATCCACAGGGTGAGCTCTTAGAATTCCTTCTGTCTATTTCTTTGTTCATATGTCACCTTCTCAGTGAAGCCTTCTCCATTATCCTAATTAAAGTAGCCACCCTGGCCTCCAACCTCAATGTTGTTTTTTTCTAGCATACGTATGTATCTGACGTTCTATACATTTCACCCATTAGAATTAGAATTCACCTCCAAGCTCAGGAGGGCAGGGAATGTTGCCTGTTTGCAGATGTACTCCAGTCCTAAAATAACAGGGCCATAGTTGTCATTCCATAAATAAGTCTTCAATAATAATAAATGTTGTTGTAATCAATGTATTATCTGACTGAATTGCGTAAGTACAACACTAGGTACCTCAGACTTGAGGAGGGTTAGGAACAAAGACTCCTGGTAAGCAAAGAAGTCGCCTGGAGGGCTCAGAAGTACACTGGTTCTGAAGAGCTTACCCTGCAAGGCATGAGCAGCCCTGAGCCCTAGGATCAGCCAGGGCATGGTAGAGACGGCAGCAAGGTCACCTGATAAATGCAAGTTGTCTAAACAGTCTCTATTTTTAACTCAACCAAACTGATGTCTCCAATCACTTGATGTTTTCATACTCAAATACACAAAAACCCATAGCAAAGTGTAGAGAATAATCTGGCTACTTTGCTTCAGATAGAGATAAAACAGTAGATAAATTGTCTTATTCTGATGTACCCCTTCACAGTCAATGACCTTTAGCAAATCTCTTCATCTCTTTCTTATCCTAAGTTCTCCATTAAAAAGCAGGAGGGTATAAAATAATATGTGGCCTGACTATTTTATCAGTCTATGGTAAGTATCAGATGAATCACTAACTATGAAAATATATGAAAAAATTATAAAGCATGCTATACAATAAGCAATTATTGGGCCTGGGGTTGTGGATCAGTGGTAGAGCACTTGCCTAGCATGTTTGAGCCACTGAGTTCAATCCCCAGCAGCACATCAAAAAAAAAAAAAAAAAAAACTAGATAAACAAACAATGAGCAATTATCTTTGTATGAATAAAGATGACTTACTTGTCTATAATATCTACCATTACTCCCCCAAACTGATAATGTACTTTAGAGCACTTTGATTTTGATATTATTCTAAAATATATAAAGAATAAACAAAATGAAAAGTCTGTTTTTAACGGCATGGAATGAGAAAAAGAAGGAAAATCAGGCCTTTTCCTGGCTCTTAAATAGAAAAATATCAAGAAGGAAAAAAATGCATAAATCTTCAGAGCAATAACTATAATATAAAACGATCAGATTTAAGAATATTACTGTATCTATGATTATCTGGACTCTGGGACACTTTAGATGTTCCTCATCTATTTCTACTACAAGGATAATCCAAGATGACTTATTAATATCACAGATGTCAATAGCAGGTTATGATGTAAATGAGAAAACTCTTTCCAACCATCTCAGTTCTGTTTTATTATAGCATTTATTACACCAAAATAAAAAGTGGTGAAGAACGACTTGTCACACCATTTATTAGAGTTGATGGAGTGTAGACAGTCTTTTCAATAAGGCTTTAACACACTGTTCTGCACCATAGTCCATTATTAATGAAAAGAAATGCATGATACTTGCATCTGCTTTTCCCCCAAGTCATTCAGACATTAAATTCAAAATCCATTCTACCCTTTATGGCAAAGGGTCAGAGATAAAATGTTAATTTGTTTGTCGTTTACCAAAATGTTCATTTCTAATCAGGAACCTTCCTTATTCTACTGAATTTAATAATAGTACTTTCTTGGAGAGGGGATCAAAGGAGGAAGCAAATGCAACAGGAATATAAACAAATTGTGCCCTAGTTTATATCTGACAAGAGGATGGGATCTAATTTTTCTCTGTGAAGAGAACACAAAGGACAGCCACAGAATGCAAACTGTGTGTTGCATATCTGAACTTCTCTTCCAGCACCTGAGTATCTGAATGGAACTAATTCACTCTAGAAAAGGCATTGAGTAATAAAGTCTGATTGTGCAGGATGAGGGATAACCTTCAAACTGTGAACAAAAGTAAACATATTTGACAATGATAGGAATCACCTCACTCACTCAGTAACCTCCATCAAGCATTTCACACTCAAAAGAAAAAAACCAAATATATTAAGAATGACCTACCGCCAACAAGGAACCCTGATAGACACAAGCACCTGTGGGGAAAAACAAACAAGAATTAAAAGTGATGCATAATATGCCAATAAGCACTGCCCCAGCAGGCTCTCTGCTCAAACTGCATCTACACGCCTCATAATCAGCAAACCGCTTTTTCCAAAATCTTAAAAGCTTGAGCATTCTTCCCCTTGGGAAATAACCCCATTCACCAAAATAACATTTCCTGGGCACACGTAAGGAAAGGCTTCATTAGAACTCATTATCTGAATTTTAAAATAAATGTATTTATAATGGCATATTCTAAATACCGTGCATATTTTCCTTTATGATAAATCAGGAAAGCTTCCATAATCTAGTCCCAATTTACTTTTTCAAGCATCTCTTCCACTCTTTGCTTACATAAATTCTCCAGTCCAACCCAAGAAGCCAACTTAGGATCCCATGATAAAATTTCATGTCTCAATGGCTTTTGTTTGTTTTTATTTCCTACAGGAGATGCATTTGGTCTATTCAAAGCCCTTGAATTTGATTTCATCTCCTTCATGAAACTTTTCCAGCCCACAGGATTATGTTCATCTCCTGTGAGCTCATAGCACTTTGTGAGTGAATCATTTATTTGTGAATCACCCTTGTGTACTTCCTCTGGCATCCTTGCTACAGATGTGGAAATGCTGCTATCCTGCACAAAATACATTTCTGAGAAAATGGGAATTATTTCTCTTTTTTGGTATTCCCCTTCTCTTCATATACTAGGCTTTAATTTAGATATCTGGTTAACATAAAATACCTATTTCATGCTTTTAACACAATATGCTCCTCTTTGGAGAGATTAAATCATTTTATAGAAGAGCAATATAAATGGTGGTTATTTGAAAAGATCCCTTCTATTGAGTTCCTGACCTCTAAGATTCTTTTCTCTCCATTTTTTTTTCTGATGGGCTGCTTATGAACTGATACATCTTTATATTTTCCAGTCATTAGGCACCAAGTGAAAAAAAAAGAGATGATTTGTTTCTACATGGAGAAGAAGGCTGAATTTGGATAGCTTATGTATTCCGAATAACTAGCATATCATAAAACAAATCTTTATAAAATTGTAATCCTGATTTTTTAAAAAAAATACACATTTCTCAACCAATTTTTGAGCAGCACGACAGGTGTTGGTTTAACCTAGAAACAAGTATAAAATGTGCTACTGGCTACTCTCAGAAACTAAGGCCACAAACAGAATAAAACTGTATACACAAACCAAAGTAGGTCATCTTGACATTGTGCCACATTTGGTTTCCAAAGAGGGAAGGACACATTTTACTACAGTGCTTGTCTCTAACAGATCATTCATGAAGTCTCAAAATATGACCTTCTCCAGAAAGGACTGGTCTATGTTCTCCACCAACAATGGAACTGAGAACAATCTTCAAAGAAAGTGAGATGACTATTTACATTTTAGTTGGATCAAAGACTCTGGGGCAAATTTACTAAATGACTTTTATGTTCTTGACATTCAGATAGAATAATTTGAGACAAAGCCCTTGGGGAGGGAGGGACTTTTCTTAATTGACTTATTTTTCCCTTAAGAAATTTGTTCCAAAGATTGTATTTCAGTCTACAGTGTGTCATAAGAAAGCATATAAAGGATGTAAGTACATGTATATTTAGATATAAAATTATCGTATATAATTCAAATACACAATTCATTTTCTAAACTGCTTAAATGGATTAAATGGATATTTAATTACATCCAATGTTTTAAAAATTACAATAAAGTTCATCACTAAGGTACAATTTAACAAAATTTAATATTTTTTCCAGACCATTAATTTTTAATGGCTAAACTATGAAAAACCTTTCACATATTAAATAGTTTTTTAATTGACAGATAAAATCATGTGTGTGTGTGTGTGTATATATATATATATATATATATATATATATATATATATATATATATCTCATGTACAACATGATGTTTTCAAGTACATTCAACCTTTATGATAAGCAAAGAAAATTTAACTTTCAGAAAAAAAAAACACAAAATTTGTTCTTTAAAATAAGACTATCCTCAGATATAGTCATGTGTTACTAGGGATACCTTCTGAGAAATGCATCATTAGGAAACATTTCTGTGATGCAAACATTTATTCACACCAAGTAAGATGGCTATGACATCATTAGGCAATATGAGATCAACATACTATATTCAGTTCAACATTGACCAAAACATCATTCTGTGGCACATAACTATAATTTTATTTCTCTCTCCCACAGTATCACCTCTTTCAAAGTTCCCCCCAAAATCAAGTACTTTAAGAAGTAACCAAATATCCACATAAAAACCTGCTTGGGGAAGTTCTATAAGAGGAAAACATAAGGCTACATTTAAGAGTGGCACTAGAGCCAGATGTGGTTAAGCGAAACATCTGCTATAGACTCCAGTCAAGTGGTATGTACCTGCTGATAAATTCTGTCATTAGGAAAAGAAAATAACTCAATTTGGGTCAGTCTATGATGCACAATTCCAAAAGAAATAAGCTTTGCCCTCTGAGGGCTTTCCTAAAACCATACAGTTCTAACCAGAAGGCAGCTACATGAACGAATGTCCATTAACACTGTTTCCAAACCCTCATTTCTACTCTCCTGAGAGAACAAAGCATTCCAGTATGATGCCCAGTCCTATCAAACATTTATCACCACCCAAAGCCAGATGCGGTCATCCAGAGTAAACATATTTCTCCCACACTGTGGCACGCTGCACACCCACTAGCAGATGAAGTTGGGAGGTTTGTTGGCATTAGGTGCTGGGTGCAGCTTCTGATTCAGAACTGGAGCAGAGAGGCCTTTTCACCAATCCATCAATTCGCATAATATGGACAACAAAGTTACTCCTTCTACTCATCATTTTTCCCCCTAAGGAGTTCCAGAAAGATTACAGATCTATCTAAGCTTTCAAATTATGGCTTTATTTGAACTTGAAAGGAAAATCCAGCTCAGCTCAAGGTGGATTTTTCTTTCTTTCTTTCTTTTTAGTGCCTGAACTGAGGGCCTATGCATGTTAGGTAAGCATTCTACAACCTCAGCCCCTCAAGACGAATTCTGAGAAATGGTAGAGATCTAGAAAGAGAAATATGCCTTCTTCAAAGGAAAATAGAGGAAAAATTTTTTTAAAAAAAAACAATGGGAACCAGAGTTCCCAAACCAAGAACATTGTCAGTTTCAGGGCATGAAATATGGCTAAAGTGTCAGCAATTTAATTCCAACAGCACACGGTCTGTGAGAAAGTGCAGATAGTCTACAGAGTACAGTAATTATATAGAGCAAAAAAAGGAAGGCTGCTATGTTTGGAGAATTGGCTGCTCTTCTTCCAGTATGGATGGCTCATTGCCCTACAGGTCACAGAGGCAAAATGTTACATATAAAATTTAAACAAGTAAAATAATGGCTTTATTATTTGATGGCTTCTCAAAGATTATAATAAACTCTTTTATGACATATCTGTAAAAAATTAATATTTTCAGGGAAATTTTGAGATATGATTAGTACCAGTACTGACATCCTTAAACTATTCACTAGAGAAACTGACTGGTAAACTGAGTGAATTAGAGAAGTTAAATCCAAGAAGCACAAAATGTCAGACCCATTAGTTGAAAGAAATAGTGTTCATTAAGACATGAAGAGATTTGGAGAGCAGGGCCTCACAAACACACGACTCATTAGGACCAAGCAGCCACAAGTTGGCATTTAAATGTTCAAGCTTTATGTTGTATTATAATTCAGCATATGGCTGTGTACACTGTGGAATAGTTAAAATAGAATCGCTTCTGGACTGACAGGGCAGCTCATGTCCTGATTACTGTCAAGTAGGATTCAGATCAATTAATAGAGTAGTTAAAATGAAAATGGGCCAACTGTTTTTGAACTGTTATAAAAGTTGGCATGCAGCTCCCACTTCACCATGTGGTAGTCCCCTCCCCTCTTTTGAGCCATGTGGTGGAGAGTATTTTATGACTACTTGTGTCTAAGTAAAATTAAGTGATATTGCCACCCCAGTCCATAATAGTGAATATGGATGGGTATGTCCTCACTGAAGGATGTCTATGGGGAGAGCAATACTCAGAGTCGATCCCCAGAAGGCAATGTATTAGAAACAAGAGCCAACAACATGGGGATAAGGATGTGGCTCAGTGGTAGAGCACCTGCCTAGCATGCATAAGCCCCTGGGTTTGATCCCTAGCACTGGGGGAAATAAAAAAATCTATGCTAATACATCACATTATTTCTACTAGCAGGTAGTTATAAAAGCCATAAAGCTGCAAAATTGCAATTAGTATCAATCAACTGGAATCAGTAAAATTTCAATATTGGGCAAGCCAACAAAGACCAAATGTTCTCCTATCTCTAGTGAACCATAATTCTGATAATAACAATTTTGGGGTATGCAAACTCCTTAAGGGCAAGTACTATAGGCTTTTACTATTTGTTTTGATCCCTATATTTCCCCACCAGACACAGCATGACACATTTGCTCTCAAAAAAAAAAAAAAAAAAAAAGGCTTGTCAAATGAAAGATGAAGGGAGAGGCTATTTTTCTTGGCTATTTTTCAATGTCTTCTCTGATATTGAGGTTCAAGCATTCAGTGTCTCACCAAAGGGAGTCCTCAGCCAAGAGCAGAATCAAAAATGCTGATCTATCTATAAATAAAACACACTGTTTATCAAATGATCATCTCCAATATAATCTGTCAATGGCACTTATATGAAAAGCCTGGGAGATTGTGGAATTGACTGAAACCACACGAGGAGTGATGAGACATCAACTAGAGCTCAGTGCTCTTAGCCTCAGAGCCAGTGACCTTTCCTACCCCAAGTCAGCTGTCTATGTAGTGTAAGCTCACAGAACTTACACATATCAACACAACTCAAAGTGAGCATCTCCAGAAAACACCATCACAAAATTCCCCTGATTCAGAAAACAACCATATTAGAGGTTTCCCTGTGCCTTCTTGATTTTATTAAGACCTCAAATCATAGAATTTTATCTACTTGGCAATATAAAATAACACTGCCAATAATTTCCTTATAAAAATTTATTTTTTCTTCTGATAATTAGAATAAAATTTAGAACCTGGAAATTGCAACTGATCACAAATAAGCTGGCAAATGTCAGTCATTTTTCCTTCTATTCGTGATGATTAACAAAAGTATTTTAGCACTATCACCTAGTTGACTTCTTCATTTAGTAAATGACAGAATTACAGCTCACAGAGTTAGATGGTTCATTCAAGGTAAGTCAGCTAATCATAAAGGCTTCAAAAGAATGTGATTTGGCAATACTTGTTCATTTGGCCAAAAATTTTGAGAACTTACTATGTGCTAGGAGTTGAACTGGATATATAAGAATAACTAAGAGCCATCCTAACTCCTCAGTAAGCACATAGCCAAAGGACCAAGGTAACATTTATATCAACTACAATTGTGAAAGGTATTAACTGGGGTACTGGAAGCATATATGACATATTCTCTGAGCACAGAGAATATGTCATATAGAGTTTCTTTTCAACTTTTAAAAATTATTCCCTAGATTAACATTAAAAATTTGAGAAGATCTCTGAAATCCTTATATTTCCATCTATGACCTCAGTGCTTTTAATGTTAAAATAAAACCTTGACAGAACCAAATGGGAAGGTCTCATGGAAAGACAACTTGTCTGTGGGACTGATATCATTTAATTAAATTCATGAGATAAAGTATTTAAAGTACTTAGCATAGTACCAGGCAAATGGCATGTGCTCAGTAAATGTATTCATTCATTATCAGATAAGCATCATTATGATTTGGGTGAAAACTGACATTTACCAATCTTGCAATCCAATTTGTGAAATGACTATAGAATGCTCTGAAGGTAGGGTGATACAACTAAATGCAGTATCCGAAGTATATCTTTAAAGGAATATCACCTCTTTCCCAATACCCATCAAAAGACCTTGGCAGTTCTTAAACATTGCACATTGTATGGACCAATCCTCCAATGAGCGCCCCCTGTAGACCCTTAATATTAACAGCTTTTGTCTTAGATTTGGTCTGAGAAAATACATCATTCCAGCTGCCCCCTGCTGAGCAATACTGGAGCATGTTTTCTTCGTTGCTGGGATATGATTGTAAATAAGAAACTGCCACCAAGTGAAACTGTAGTTTTTCTAAGTCCGAAGTTGAGATTTAGGTGGCCTGGGCAGTCTCTCCCGTCTGGGGCAATTAGACTTTTTTTTTTTTTTTAATGCACATTCGCATACATAGTATCTCTCTCTCTACAGGTTTTGCACTGTTTGAAGAAGTCTGCACAGGTCTTAGACGTATTTCTCTCGGGGATGGGATACATTCCACCTGCTCCCCAGGAGGGTGAGGGAAGGTATCACCTTAACCAGTAGGGAAAGTCTCCATTGCAGTGTGTGAATTTCCAAAACTAGACCATTTTCTCTTGGGAAGCTAATAAAGAAGAGGCACCGCTCCTTTGACTGGAAGTCAATCCAAGAAAGGGCTTTGTCCTACCCCGACCTCCAACGCCCCCAATCCTAGGCAAGGGATCAGCAGTCGGGGACTGTCTCCCTCCAGCACCAGCGCAGAGAAAGCGGCCCGCCCAGCGCTGGCCGCCGCGGTTGCGAAGCCAATTTGCGGCTGGGCAGGTGAACTCTTCTTCCCGCAGCTGGATGAATAATGAATGGAGCCGGGAAGGAAAGCCGAGCTCCCCGTGCTGTGGATTAAGTCCTCTTCTTCCCAGCCGCCGGCTCCCCTCCCCCTCCTTAAACACTAACTGGGCCACTTCCCGGGCTCCTCCGAGCAGGTGGGAGCTCAAAGCGCCTCGCGTCCCTGGCCCTGCACCCCTTAACCCCAAAACTCTTAATTTACTTATTGATTTATTTATTCGGCTGAGCCTAGATTGCGTTTGATATCATGGCGACAACTCTTCGCTGTCTCCCTTCCCTCTCTCAGCTCCAGGGTTTCACATGTAGGTTGAAGCCCGGGAGGAAAACCAGGAGGCGGAGGGATAAGGGAAGTAATCTAAACTCCTATTAACCACTTTCCCCCGCCCCCTTGGGGAAGGAGGAAAGCTATCGGTACCGGGGAGATTTATTTCAGTACAATTAAATTGCCTACGTCCAGAACATGCTCTCATCAGCTAGTTATAAAATCTTAACTGGACTTTAGGGGGAGACTTATAGGGGTAGGAAGGAGCAAGAGTGATGGAGCTTTTATGTTTCATAAGAGCAGAAGTTGGGTTTGTTTTTTGGTTTTTTGTTTTTTTGGTGTTTATTTATTTATTTTTTTCCTGCAAACGTAAGAGCAACTAGACTTTAAGTAGTTGCTTTTCCTTCGTGGGCAGGAGAGGAAAGGAAAGAAGATCCACCTCAACCTGCCACCACCCAAAGGACTTACGGTGGAAAGGGAGACCGTGGAGCGGGCTGTGATCCGAACGCTAACCAATCTCAGGAAAAAAAGAAAAAGAAAAAGCCCACTCCAGTTCCACTCCCACCCACCCCCCAAAGTAAAAAACAAAAAGTTCCACCTAGCCCACGACACCATAAAACTTGCTGAGCATTTTAAACTGCACACACACACACACTCACACACGCGCGCCACTGCTCTTTTTACCTTCGGAATGATGAAGCAATACTGCAAATTCCGCCAACGCTACGGCCACCCCGAGCCACACTTTGAGGAAACCCATCGCCGCCTTGGCACCCACAGTGGAGGAGTGCAGCCTTCAGCATCCAAGAGCCGGCTCTCCGCCAAACTGCTGCTTTCGGCGCCCGGAGCGGGGGACGCCCAGAGGGTGGGGAACAGTGGGCTGTTTCCTCCGGGGAAAAAAAGAAGATGGACAGGCCAAGAGCGACACTCACATCAGCCCCGAGGCGCCGGATCCGGCGGGCGATTCAATTCACTCACTGCTGGGGCGGGGAGCTGGCGGAGCTCTCCCGGACCGCAGGACACCGACGATGGCTGGGCTTGGGAGAACCAGAAGGGGCAAAGCGTAGTTCTCCACTGCAAAGTCTACCCGAAAGTTGCCGGTCACGGACTGATCTGCTCTCGCAGCATTTCCCTGGGGCTAGACCCGTCCTCTTTGGGGTCTCCAATAGTGAAGATTTTGGCGCTGGCACGCCTCGACTAGCTTTTTTAAAGTTCGCTTGATATTCCGCGTCCGCGCTGCGTAGGCAGAAAGGGTCTCCCGGAATCCCGAAAAACCCACTCACACCCACTTCTTGGCGGGGCCACCTCCAGCTCAGCGGACCTCAGCGGCCCAGCGCCGCTGACTGGAAACTTTGTGTCGCGATGCGTGCACGTCCGGAACTCGCCGGAGCTGCAGCTGCACCGCGCGGCCCCGGGCTGCGCTCCCTGCAGCAGACTGTTCCGTGGCTTGCAAGGAAGGCGCTGGGGGCGCGGGGGGCGCTGCTGCTACTTTCTCGCTCCCGCCTCTTGCCTGAACGAGAAGGGCTACGGGGGCGCGGCTTGCTCCACACCGACACCCACCTCCTAACAGAACAACCCGAGCTGCTCTGCAGGGTGGAGGTGCGATTACGGGAGTCGAGGAGGAGCCAGAATTTTAGATTCACTGAGGAAGGAGAAAGGCTGGAAAAGCCCCCTTGAACTCAATGCTATCCGGGATAGAGAGCCCGGAAATGCACAAAATAGATCCCCGTCTGGATCCCCGCATTTAAAGGACACATACTCCGCCTGTCTCCGCCTCCCTCCCCTCCTTCCTCCCTCCTCTGCTTGGTGTGAAAATGGACCCAGGGACTGGGAGCTTTGGCAAAGATTCCAGAAAGTCACGTGGGCAAGGGGAGACGCGGGGAGGGGAGTGAGGGGAGGCCGAGAGAGCAACCTGATCCCCTTATTCATTCGGCTGGAGTTCAGATCGGCTTTGTCTGGAGCGGGATCAAAAGTGGTCACACCGGGGATGGAGGGGCGGGGTGGAAAAAGGTGGCGTGGTTCTTACTCTGGCACAGCTGAGGGCTCCGAACTGGATCCACACCCCTTATTTAGGAGGGGCCGATTCATGGAGGAAAGTGTCCACATCAAAGCCCTAGAGCTACCTTCTACCACCAAGTGCGTCCTGGGACCCTCCTGCGGTTTTACCCGCAACCTGGGAGAATCTAGTCATGCCAGCCAGAGGGGGAATAATCCCACTGCGAAAGCACCTTTACCTCTCCCTGGGAGCCGCTGTCAAATAAAACAACACGCTGTCTTGGCGTGATGGGTCCAGCTGCGCCCCCAAATGCCAATGCCTGGGAAGTAAATTTTAAGGCAAAGCCAACTGGGGCGCATACTTGAAGAGTGGAAGCTTTGATTCCCAGCCGGGACTGACAGATAACAGCTATTTTTGTAGAATCAAATAAAAATAGCTGGTCCGGGTTTAATCATTTTATAAGACAGGAATAGTTGCATCAGAAAGATGGGCCCAGAGAAAAGATGTCCTGGTTCACTCTGCTGAACTGAAATGGAGAGACTGTCCAAGAGAGTTTGAAGTAGCATTGAACTGGTAGCTATGATAGGCAGAGGTGCCAGCTGTTTCCAGTTTTCACCGCCATCATAAGGCAAGCCCACTGTTCTAAAGCACACTGATGCCTTTTGGAACCATTCACTTTTGGGGGGATAACTGAATAAATTGAAATTGGCAGGTCCTCGTGACTGTAATATTTAGCCAGAGCAAAGAGGGAACCTCTGACAACCTGGCTGTGATTCTTGAGTATCTGGAGGACCCAGAAATCCTGCATCTCACCCTTAGTCTCTCCACTGGGCTGTACTTCCTAGAGACAGATTTTTTTTTTTTTTTAACCTCTGTATCTGAAGCAGATAATAGGGCTCTGTAAACATTTCTTGAAAGAATGGACTAAAAAAAACAGTAAGTTCCTGAAAGCAGCAGCCATATCAAGCTGGACTGGGGGGGGTCCTAACCCCCTCCCAACAAAAAGGATTACCCCCTTTTTTTTAAGAAAGTGGACATTTTTTTCAATCTCAAGAAGAGCATTTTGCAAATTCAAACACACACACTGACAAACCAGATTACCACACAAAACCCCTCCTACAAAGGACTTTTGTAGCCACTACTAAGAATAACAATTTGTTCCTGCCAGAATCAACAATTTTATTTTATTTTTTAAAATTTATGCATCTACTGAAGGGTATCTAGGTTGGATATTGTGAATTGTGCTGCTATAAACATTGATGAGGCTGTGTTCCTGTAGTATGCTGTTTTTAAGTCCTTTGGGTATAAACCGAGGTGTGGGATAACTGGCTCAAATGGTGGTTCCATTTCCAATTTTCCAAGGATTCTTCATACTGCTTTCCATATTGGTTGCACACCCCTTCAGTAGATGAATGGATAAAGGAAATGTGGCATATACACACAATGGAATATTACTCAGCAATAAAAGAATAAAATCATGGCATTTTCAGGTAAATGGATGGAATTGGAAAATATAATGCTAAGTGAAGTTAGCCAGTCCCAAAAAACCAAAGGCCGAATGTCTTCTCTGATATTAGGATGCTGATTCATAATGGGGATGGCAGAGGAGCATGGGAGGAATAGATGAACTTTAGATAGGGCAAAGGAGTGGGGCATGAGGATAGGAAAGACAGTGAAATGAGATGAACATTATTACCCTAAGTACAAATGTGAAAACCTGAATGGTGTGACTCTACTTTGTGTTCAACCAGAGACATGAAAAATTATGCTCTATTTGTGTAATATGGATTGAACTTCATTCTTATGTCATATATAACTAAATAGAATAAACAAAATTTAATTTTTTTAAAAAATATGAAATCATGGAGCTCAATGGGGTTTCAATAAGATATCTGTTATACTTACTAAATGTAAATATATTACTTTTTAAAAGGAAAAGAGATGAAGAAAGAGGAGATGGAAAGAATAGGTCTATCAAATTATTCTGAATAAAACATATGCTATATTTATTGGATTTATATACAACATTCTCCACCCTACCACCAACCCACCACAGGAGCACACACTGGTCAGCTCATGGCTTCCCTCTACCCTAATTACATAATGTAGAACAGGTGGTCCTGGAGTCCCTGCCCCAAGATCACTTAGATAACCAAATGGTTAAAAGTGTCAACCAGGGCTGGGGATGTGGCTCAAGCGGTAGCGTGCTCGCCTGGCATGCGTGCTGCCCGGGTTTGATCCTCAGCACCACATACAAACAAAGATGTTTTGTCCGCCAAAAAACTAAAAAATAAATATTAAAAATTCTGTCTCTCTCTCTCAAAAAAAAAGTGTCAACAATGAGTCAATAAAATTAGGCATATCTAACACCTACTATGGCCACTTAAACTGATATGTTAGAAAAGGAATTATAATTTCTTTATGATAAAAATTTAGTAAGCATTTTTATGGATATGCAACTAATCTTAACTACCTTATCTCCATAAGTCAACCTCTACAAATGAGTGTTTCATTCAAATAATAAACACTTCTTCCAACTGGGAGCAACAGTTTACTACCCAGGTGTATTTGGGTCTATATCCTCAATCCTCTTTCTTCACAGTCCATATTCCCTGACTTTTGTTACTATGTCCCACAATATTTTCTTATATGATCTCTGCTATCATCTGTTCACATTTACTTGACCTGTTGCTGCCCATTTGGGGTGATTTATTTATTGACTCCTTCTGTAAATGATAACAGCTAACATATGTTAAATACACTGTACACTTTCCCATGTAATCCTCCAATTACTCAATGAGATAGATACCATTATTATTTCCATTGACAAGTGAAATAGCTGATGTTCAGAGAGTTAATAATCTGTCCAGAGTCAGACAGCTAATACATGACAGCACATTAGAGCAAACACCCCACTACTGAAATGAGCAGACCCCCAAATCTGAGAGTCTTAACACAACAAAAAGTTTATTTCTCAATTATATCCTGCCCTTGGGCATTGGTGACTCCTTTTTGTAGTTAAACCATCATGGAACATGAACCATCACTAGTTCTTCTGCATAAGAGTAGAAAAGGAGGCACTACAACCTCTAAGGGCCTCAGCACTTCCTCTCACAGTCCAGTGACAAGAAGGAGTCACATGGTTGAAAGCTACTATTAGCGAAGATAGGATCCATAGAGAAACATGTGGCTATTAGCTCTATCGTACTGCTTCAATCCAGAGCCCATGCTCTTAACCATCTTACCCATCCTTAGCTACATTATCAGCCAAACTCCAATTGGATCTTCCCTGCTACCACCAGGGCCTTGCTGACCCTTGAACAATGTTCTACTGTGTCTTCAATCTAGCTTTACTCTGCTTTCCTTCTCTTCCACTTTGCTTTTCTTTCTCTTTACCCCTCCCATCTATCTTTCCTGCCTTCCTTCTATACAGCCCCATCCTGTGAGTTCTTTTATCATCTGGATCTCTTGTGCCTGCCTTTTCTGACTCACCTCATCTGCCCTAGGAGTGTTTTGCAGGTTTAGTGCATTTGTTGTGATCTGTCATTTTAGCATTTGACAATATTTCTTGCTTTTTGTTTCTGCTTCAAATAATTACATTAAAAGTGAATATTCAGCTGGGTATGGTGACGCACACCTGCAACCTCAGTGGCTCAGGAGGCTGAGGCAGGAGGATCATGAGTTCAAAGCCAACCTCAGCAAATTATCAAGACCCTAAGCAACTGGGTGAGACCCTGTCTCTAAATAAAACACAAAAAAGGGGCTGGGGATGTGACTCAGTGGTTGAGTGCCCCTGGGTTCAATCCCTGGTACCAAAAAATAAAAAGAACACTCAAATAATATAGAAATATAAACCAATAGACTCTAAATATGTATAATCTATAATTCCTCCACCAGGATAAGCATAGCATATATAATCAGACATTTTTCTCTGCTTAACTAAGGGGAATTCCTTTCACAAAATTAGGATTATAATTTATATGCTATTTTGTGACCTGAATTTTTCTCCTACTGAATAATATAACAAAACTACAAGTTTATAAGCTGAAATCATTTTAAGGACCTCAGTCTTTTTAAGAGCTGCTTGAGCTTACATTTTATGGCGATATCCTCACATATTTTGCCAATCCCCTTTGGAAGAACACTTCAATTTGGGTTTTTACTTGTTTGTTTGTTTGCATTACAAATAATGCCACACTAAACGTCTTTATGAAAGCCCTTTGTGTGTTTACCCAATTCATTTTGTTATGTATCATTTAATCTGTGCAAATCTCAAAAGGTAAAAAGAGCTTTTTACTCCACACAACTTATCAGCCATGTCCTCAGGCATGTAAACCCCCAGCCTCAGGTTCCCTGCCTACTCAATGGACCTTATAATAGTGCCCACCTTAAAGACTCTTGTTTACATTAAATAAAAGTACCAGAATCAAGTTATTCACTTAACATATTAGCTAAGTAAAATGCAGCTGTCTCATAAATATGCATTTTTTGCCCATTAATGATCTGAAACACCTTTTCTTATATTTATTGTGTTTTGTGTGTGTATCTGAAAGGCCTGCTTATATTTCCTTTTGTTGTTGTTGTTGTTTCTATGTAGAATTGTAAGAATCATTCAAATATTCAACACATTAATCCTTTTCTATGAATTTAGATAATATTTTCCAGAAAGAGAATAGTGATTTACTGTTTATTTATGTGGAAGATAAATTTCCTCACAGTGTCATTGGAAACACATACAAGATTAAAATCAAAAATAAACACTTAATACCTGAATCTTTTTTCTAGAGTAAAATAAGCAAAAACTTCAAGTTCTTTTTTCTTTTTAATATGTTTCTTTGTTTTATTTCCTCACTCAGGGCAGCTATCCAACCCTAACACACTGGTTCAGGCTGAGATTCTTCTCATTAGTTGGTGCCCCTGCCTTACCAGTTGTTAAATATTTTTAATATCACCCCTGTGCCTACCATAGCCACACAACAGAAAGCCAAGCATCAGAGGTCAGTGCCAATGCCAAACGGTCACAGCAGCCAATAAAGAAAAACAGATCCTCTCAGCACATTTAATCAATTTCTTTCCTGTGCAGATTTTAATCTTGCACTGGCTTTTTGTTTTTAAATAAAACTCCTATAAGCCTGCACTTTACCATGACATCCTTGCTTACTGATCTTTTTAAACTCTATCTGCCATTCTCTATATTACCGATTATCTTCGAGTTACACCTAGAATACCTTGAATAATGTATGTAAGTATTATTGGTAACAAATACAAGATAGCCATGTGAAAAAAAATAAGAAGTACTAACAACTTTATAGGAAATGATTTTTTTCTTACTTTACTAATTACCCAGTCAGTGTGATGATGTATATTCCCATTTGTATCTGTTCAAACGGAGAGGAGGCCAGGTGAAAAGAGAAAAGGTGAAAACAAAGAAAAAACACGAAGGGCGGGGAGAACACTGACAAAGGGGTGGGCCACCCAAGTCCTTGGGGGTCCATATCACACCACACCATCATGTGCCCCAGAGGTCAGATTTGGAACTACAGGATGTAATGTTTGCCCTGCTGAGTTGTTTCAGTCTTGCTTTGGCCCAAGCCTTTCTTTTTATGCCCCCATTATTCCCCTCTGGGATGGGAATGTTTACTCTCATTCCATCCTAGAAGTATGTAACTTGTTCTTTTATTTTTACAGGGGGCTCACAGCTAAAAGTTCACCATTCCTAGAGGAGATGTTAGACTTGGACTTTTGAGTAATGCTAACACTGTTAAAGCTTTGGAGACCTCTGGAGAGGAACTGAATGAATTCTGCATTTGTACAATGGACATGAACCTTTAAAGTCCAGAGGCAGAATGTTATGGCTTAGATCTTAAATGTCTCCCAAAAGCCATATGTTGAAGGCTTGGTTCTCAGTGGATGGCACTGTTGGGAGGTGGTAGAATCTGTAAGAGGTGGGACTAGTTGTAGGAAGTTAGGTTATTGGGGGCATGTTCTTGAAGAAAATATGGGACCTGGCCCCTTCCTCTCTCACTTTCTCTTTGTTCTTGGCTGTCATGAGGTGAGCATCTTTTTTCCATCACATACTCCTCACCAGGATGTTTAACCTCAACAAAGGCCCCAAAACAATAGAGCCAAGTGACCATGAACTGAAACATCTGAAATTATGAGTCTCTTTTTAAGTTGATTTTCTAAGGTATTTTGTCACAGCAACAGAAAACAAACATAACAAGATTTCCAAATACTCTTTGTTTTTGTTTTAGATAAGAAGGTATAATATAAATCCAACATAGACACCTCCTCTGTTCCTAATTTATACAATGATATATTCTGAACAGCCTATAATATAAAATGTGTTACATAAATTATGAGACCTTCATAAAGTGGAGTACCAGTTGAGTATCCCTAATCCAAAAATCCAAAATCTTAATGCTCTAAAATCTGAAAGTATTTATTAATAACACAATATCACATATGGAGAATTCTACAGCTGACCTCATGTGGTGGGCTACAAAATGTGAACACACTAAAAAATATTGTATGAAATTACCTTCATACAAGGCATAAATAAAATGTAAATAAATTTTTTTAGACTAGTGGTCCATCCCTAGGATGTCACATTATGCATATGCAAACATTCCACATCTGACAAAATCTGAAATCCAAAACATTTCAGGTCCCAACCATTTCAGCTAAGGATTGTTCAACCTGTATTATACAGCAATTGAAAATGATACCTTAAGTATTTATGAGGCAGATGGGTACAATTCAGTACATAGCAGTTCCTATGTATTGCTTACACACATGCACATTTAAACTCTCTCACACACACATATTCAAATACATCTATCTAAGAAGAACATACACAAAAATATTGCCTCTGACATTCCAGTTCACATTTCATTTCTCTTTTTAGCTTATCTATATTTTCTCATCTTCTACATTGAATACATATTTACTTATGCAATGAAAAATTATATTGAAGGGATTTTTCAAATAACAGAATAAGTCATTTCAACCTGGCTTAACTATATGTGACACTTCTGTCCTTTACAACTAGAAACTGCTACAATAGAAGATTTACAGATGTACTTCAATTTAGTAGTTTAATATTAATCATAGAGAATCTAAATTCTTTCTTTCTCTTCAACCTGCCTGTGTGAACAGACATCACTAGTGCTCGTTAACATTTTCTGGATACACAGGATATCATATTTTGCCAATCCACCCACAAATTGGTAGAGCAATGTGACTAAATCCAGACCCACATTGTCCAATACAGCAACCTCAATCCACATGTGGCTATTGAATGTTTGAAAGATGGTTAGTCCAAATTAAGATGTGCTGCAAGTATAAAATATATACCAGATTCCAAAGCCTTGATACAAAAAAAGAATATCTCATTAAAATACCTCATTAATTTTTTATATTAATTGCATGTTGAAATAATATATTTTGTGTTGTATTAAATAAAACACATTATTAAAACTAATTTTATTTTTTCTTTTTATTTTTTAAATTGAAACATGGCTACTAGAAAATTAGGTTAATATATATTCCCTACACACCTATGAGAATGGTTTTTAAAAAATTATAATATATACTACAGAGATATAGTAACAAAAACAGCTGACACCAAAACAGACATGAAGACCAATGAAACAGAATAGAAGACACAGAAATAAACCCACATAAATTCAATTATCAAATATTAGATAAAGATGCCAAAAACATACAATGGAGAAAAGATAGCCTTTTTAACAAATGATACTGGGAAAACTGGAAATCCATTGTAGTAGGATGAAATTTAACCCCTATCCCTTACCCTGCACTAAAGCCAACTCAAAGTAGATCAAAGATCTAGGAATTAGACCAGAATCCCTGTACCTGCTAGAAGAAAATGCAGGCCCAATACTAGCAATGTCAGCACAAGAACTGACTTCCTTAACAAGACGCCTAACATGCAAGAAGTAAAACCAAAAATCAATAAGTGGGATGACATCGAATTAAAAGGCTCTGCACAGCAAAGAAAACAATTGGGAATAGAGAGTCTACAGAATGGGAGACAATCTTTGCCACCTGCTCCACAAATAAGGTATTAGTATCCAGAACATACAAAGAACCCAAAAAACTTAAAACAAAAAAAATCCCAAATAATCTAATCAATAAATTGGTCAAAGAACTAAACAGACACTTCTCAAAAGAAGAAATACAAATGGTCAACAAATACATGAAAAAATGTTACATATCTCTAGCAATTACAAAAATGCAAATTAAAACTACACTGAGATTTCATCTCACTCCAATAAGAATGGACATTATCAAGAATACAAGTAACAATAAATGTTGGAGAGGATATGAGGTAAAAGGTATACCCACACATGGTTGGTGGGCCTGAAAATTCATACAACCACTCTGAAAAAGCAGTATGGAGAGTCCTCAAAAATTTAGAAATAGAATCACCATATGACTCAGTTATTCCACTCCTTGGTATATATCCAAAAGATTTAAAATCATCATACTACAGTGAGTGATACAGCCACATCAAGGTTTATAGTAGCACAATTCAAAATAGCCAAGGTATGGAACAAACCTAGGTGCCCTTCAACAGATAAATAGATAAGGAAAATGTAGTATATATACACAATGGAGTATTACTCAGCCATAAAGAAGAATGAAATTGTGGCATTTGCTGGTAAATGCATGGAACTGGAAAATATCATGTTATGTGAAATAAGCCAACCCCAAAATTCAAAGGCCGATTGTTTTCTCTGATATGTAAAAGCTAATCCAAAATAAGGGGGGATGGTCGAAAAAAAAAAAGAAGAAAGATCAGCCTAGTAGGCAAAGGGGAATGAATGGAAGAAAAGAGGGATAGGATAAGGAAAGACAGTGGAATGAATCTGACCTAACCATCCTGTGTATATACAGGAATATACTGCAGTGAATGTCACCATCATGTGTATCCGAAGACACTAATTAAAAAAAAAAAAAAACTATAAGTAAATAGTGCTGGGAGCCACAGCCAATTAATATGATGCATGGCATTTTTGATTGAAAGGTGATGCCAGCTAGCCATTGAGATGATATGATTATGTTAAAAATTACATTCATATGGATACCGGACTCCTGCTGCGGGACTCCTGGAGAGTTCCCATTGGTTGGGAAAGTACAGTAGGAGGGAATTCCGGGGAGGCGCTTGCGCTGGAGTTCCGGAAAGGAGCAGCAGAACGCCGCGTGGGTGGATCGGGAAGCTTCCCGGGCGGACGTGTTATTGGCGGTTCTTTCAAATAAAGTTTGTTCCTGTTTGAGTGGCTCGTGATCTTGTGCCCAGCCAGACAGCGGCAACTGGTGGCCCTGTACGGGGAGCGCCTGAAGCTTGGAGGTGAGTAAAATTGCTCGCCCCTGAGGGAAGGCGACATAATGGGTGACCATTTCAAAAAACAATGTGTTCTTCTTTTGATTTATTTTGTTTTTGTTTCAAGCTGCCTATCCCTAGAATTTTCTCAGGCAAACTGGGAAAAATGGTTGGCTCAAGGCTTGAAGTTGTTTGGCCCGGAGAAAGAGAAAATTGATACAACTATTCTTTGCTCCATTTTTGTTTCATTCTGTTTCGGCTTTGTTTTATGCTACCTTACTGGGTTGCGTTACCTTTATAGTAGATTAGAAACTAGTAAAAAACAAACCGAAAAACTGTTAAGTAAATTGTTAGAGGTCCAAACTGTGGTAGAAAACATGTCAGGTCAAGCAAAAGAGAAGGTCTCTCCAGCTAGTCAGACAGAGGAAAATTTGAAGAAAGAAAGCTTAGAGGAAAAACGACCATCAGTTGGGGAGTTACAACAGGAGGCTGCTACTAACTCCGTTCTATCACCAGAGGGCGTAAGAGCTGAGCGGCCCTCAATTCCTGTAGTTAATGCACAAAATCCTAAGGCAAGATCCCAAAGACTAGCATGCCCTGTACTTGAGCAGGCAGGAGGGCAACGAATTCATCGCGCTCTAGATTTCAAAACAGTAAAGCAATTAAAAGAGGCTGTAACAACCTATGGCCCGCAAGCACCCTTCACCATAAGCATGGTTGAATCTATTACCAACTTAGACATGACACCAGCAGATTGGGCTAACATGTGTCGATCTGTGCTAAATGGAGGACAATATTTGTTATGGAAGGTTGCCAATGAGGAATTCTGCATGGAGACAGCTAGGCGAAATACAGCAGCCGGTTACCCTCAAAGAAATCTGGAGATGTTGTTAGGAAAGGGACCTTATGAGGGTCAACGGCAACAAATTGAATATGATCCTGGTGTATACGCACAAATTGCTGCAGATGCAGTTAGGGCATGGAAAACTTTACAGGGGCATGGAGATTTACAAGGACAGTTATCTAAGGTAATACAAGGAACTAACGAACCTTACGCTGAATTTGTAGATAGGCTTATTCAGACAGCTTCTAGGATATTTGGAGATGTAGAACAAGCAATGCCATTTATAAAACAACTGGCTTATGACCAAGCAAATCGTTGCTGCAGAGAGGTCATTAGACCATGGAAACATGAAGATTTAAACACATATATTAAATTATGTAGAGACATTAATGAACAAGGACAAGTCTTAGCAGCAGTACAACAGGCTTTAGATGCCAGGCCAAAAACATGCTACAATTGTGATCAGACAGGACATTTTAAAAGGAATTGTCCCATAGGAGGAGGGTTTAACAAAGCTAGGTATCAAAGAAATAAAATACCAGGTATTTGCCCACGATGCCGTAGAGGGAGACATTGGGCTAATGAATGCCGTTCTCAAACTACCATAGAGGGCACTCCGTTATCAAAAAACGGACAAGGATCAAGTGTTTACCCACGATATCGTGGAGAAAGGCATCAGGCTCCATTGCCAAAAAACGGACTGGAGGGCCCAATGCTCCGGGGCCCAAAACCACAAATATACGGGGCAATGGAGGAACCCAACAGCACCATCAAGGTAGTGCCCAGGACACATTATCCATTAAATCCCTCATCAGACAAACTAGAGGGAGCGCAGGGCTGGACATCTGCGCCTCCGCAAGAGCAGTACTAACTCCAGAGATGGGAATTCAAATTATTCCCACAGGAGTAAAAGGACCTCTTCCCCAAGGAACGGTAGGCTTATTATTGGGACGCAGTTCTTCCACACTAAAAGGACTTATGATAAGTCCCGGGGTAATTGATCCCGATTATAAAGGTGAAATAAAAATTATAGCTAGTTCTCCAAGAGGCATATCAGTTATCTCACCAGGGGATAGAATAGCACAGTTACTAATAATACCCAGCCTACATGATAAATTTTCTAGTCGTACTGTAGAAAGAGGTACCAGGGGATTGGGCTCCACAGGTGTAGATTGGGCTATGCTGTCTTTAAATTTAGATTCTCGCCCCATGCTAAAACTAAATATTCAAGGATACGACTTTAATGGGCTACTGGACACAGGTGCAGACCTTAGCATCATATCTAGTCAGGAATGGCCAAAACATTGGCCATTACAACAAGCCACTCAAACGCTTCGAGGCCTAGGAGTGGCTACTAATCCCCATAGAAGTGCAATGGTATTAGATTGGAAGGATCCTGAAGGATGTGAGGGAACTATACAGCCATATGTATTGGATCATCTTCCTATAAATTTATGGGGACGAGATGTCCTAGATCAATTAGGTTTAACGTTAACAAATAACATCAATCCTAATGCGCCCACTACTAGGGCTAAACAAGGTTTTAAAAAAGAAAAAAGATTAGGAAAACAAGGACAAAATATAGCAGCACCAATTCAAATAGATCAAGGAACAGACAGACATGGGTTGGATTTTCAGAAAGGGCCACTGAGACAATAAAAATTACTTGGAAATCAGAAAGACCAGTGTGGGTTCCTCAGTGGCCCCTGACTAAAGAAAAGATACAAGTAGCCCATGATCTGGTTAAACAACAATTAGCGAAAGGACATATACAACCTTCCATATCTCCCCATAATACTCCCATTTTTGTTATTAAAAAGAAATCTGGTAAATGGAGATTATTACAAGATTTAAGAGCCATTAATAATGAGATGGTTATTATGGGACCTGCTCAATCAGGGATTCCCCAATTGTCTGCTTTACCAAAAACCTGGTATGTTTTAGCTATAGATATTAAAGATTGTTTTTTTTCAATTCCTATTCATCCTGAGGATAGTCCACATTTTGCATTTACTATCCCTGCACTAAATCATGAAGGTCCTGATCAGAGATATGAATGGAAAGTACTCCCTCAGGGGATGGCTAATAGTCCAACTATGTGTCAAATTTATGTTAACAAAGCAATCCAACCACTTAGAAATCAAAATCCTGAACTACAAATATTTCACTATATGGATGATGTATTATTGGCACATAAAGATAAAAACATATTGCTGGAATGTTATGCCACACTTACAAACTTATTAAAAAATTATAATCTAGAGATAACAATAGATAAAGTACAATTAAATCTTCCAATTAATTATCTAGGAGTCCTGTTATCCTCAACCATGGTCCGTCCACCAAAAATTCAAATACGAGTAGATCAACTCAAATCACTTAATGACTTTCAAAAGTTATTGGGAGACATAAATTGGATAAGGCCTTATCTAGGCATACCAACAGGAGAGCTAGGACCTTTATTTGATATCCTAAAAGGTCCATCAGATCCAAATTCACCCCGCATGCTAACGCCTGAAGCAAGAAAGGCATTAAAAATCATTGAAACATATATGGAAAATATGCACTTGGATAAAATTGATATAAGTTTGCCTTTATTATTTATTGTACTACCAACAAAAAATATTCCTACAGGAGTATTTTGGCAAGAAGGTCCATTATTGTGGATACATTTATCTTATTCTCCTAATACTATTCTTACTAGATATCCTGAGGCTGTAGGACAATTAATACTCAAAGGAATAAAAGCAGCAAAGGGAGTGTTTGGGATTTCTCCCAATAAAATTATTACTCCATATACTATGGATCAAATTGATGAGTTAGCCAATGAGTTAAATACTTGGGCAATAATCATGTGTAAATCTAATGTTTCATTTGATAATCACTTGCCATCTAATCCTTTGTTGTCTTTTTGGTCTAAGCATCCTGTAGTTTTTCCAAAAATGACAAGAAAGACCCCTATCATGAATGCTCCAAATATATTCACTGATGGGTCAAATAATGGTACAGCAGCAGTAGTTACCCCTGATCAAACTTTTACATTTTTAGTACCCAAACAATCAGCTCAAAAGGTAGAGCTTAATGCAGTATTACAAGCTTTTATGATGTTTAAAGATTCTGTATTTAATTTATTTTCTGATAGTCAATATGTAGTTAATGCTATAGTATCCCTTGAAGATACAGGTAGGATTTCCCCTTCTTCTACTGTTTTCTCTTTGTTTTCCACTATACAAAGTCTAATCTGGGACAGAAAAGATCCATTCTTTATAGGACATATCAGGGCACATACAGGATTGCCTGGAGCCCTTAGTTTAGGCAATAAATTAGCAGATAAATCTACACATGACATACATATTTTCTCCACAATAGAAGAAGCTATAAATTTTCATAAAAGGTTTCATGTCAATGCTAATACTTTACAAAAACGTTTTAAAATAACTAAAGAACAAGCCAGACATATAATAAAACAATGTCAAAATTGTGTGACATTTTTACCACAAGTTAATCTTGGAGTCAATCCTAGAGGACTGATACCTAACCATATTTGGCAGATGGACGTCACACACTTGCCAGAATTTGGAAAATTAAAATATTTGCATGTTACAGTTGATACTTCTTCTGGATTTTTGATGGGCTCCCTTCATGCCGGAGAAAAAACTAAAGATGTTATAGCTCATTGCTTACAAAATTTTGCCACTGTGGGCGTTCCAAAACAGTTAAAAACAGATAACGGTCCCGGTTATGCTTCTACCTCTTTTAAACAATTCTGCTCATCATTTGGCATTACTCACATAACAGGAATTCCATACAATCCACAGGGACAAGGCATAGTTGAAAGAGCTCATCAAACTATTAAAATGTACTTATTAAAACAAAAGGAGGGAATTGGAAAGGGGTATATATCCCCCAAAGATAAACTTAAAATAACCCTCTTTACTCTAAACTTTTTAAATTTGGATTCATCAGGACTTAGTGCTGCGGAAAGGCATATGTATCCAAAAAATGTGCATAAGCCTAAAGTTCTTTGGAAAGATATTCTAACAGGACAATGGAAAGGTCCTGACCCAGTAATTGTCTGGAGTCGGGGCTCTGTTTGCGTGTTTCCACAGGGAGAACAGCAGCCGATTTGGATTCCAGAAAGACTAACTAAAACGATTTCTACAGATCAAAAAGAAGATAATTTGACTCAAATCCATAACAGCTGATATCCAGAACTCCAGCTTGGCCATTCTTACATCTGCGACTGATTAACCAGGATGCTTTTTTCAATATCTATTTTATTATTGCATTTTTCCATATCATAGGTTCTATTTTATTTTTGAGCTCATACAGACCTAGGTTGATGTTTTTCTGATCAGTTTTATTTTTTAACTGTGGAGTTTTTAACATTGCAATGGAGATTTCACCTAGGTGAAACTACAAGGCCTTTACTATTGTCTTATGTGTTGTATGTTATATGTGCACACTTCTGTTTTGTGTTATGTGTCTATATGTGCGTATGTCCATAGATCATATATGAGGAGTGCTCTAAAAAAAAAAAAAAAAAAAAAAAAAAAAAAAAAATGGATCCAAGTACTTTTTATTATTCACGTCATTTTAATGGTTTAATTTAAATTGGGTAAACAGCTGTTAAAAATTATTTTAATATGTGTACAAATAACCAGGTTAACAAATCTGTTTGTTTATTTTCATCTTTCCTTTTCATTATATTTAATAATTCTGTTCAAGATAATGTAAATTGTTCTAAAAAAAAAAAAAAAAAAAAAAAAAAAAAAAAAAAAAAAAAAAAAAAAATGTTTTCTTAGTACCTGTTAAAATGTTACATTTTTTTTCTTTTTCTCTTTAACATCATTGTCAAAATTCTTATTTTTCATCCCAGTGCCGGTGAAGACAAAGATGAAACCAAACTACAACTTCTTCGATAATTATCACAACAAACTGTATAAACTGATATATCAATGATCTTGGGAGGAAATGGACATATTGATAGATTCCTCCACTTTGAACTGCTTACAAAACTTGCCTGGACTATGTATCACTTGTATGCACTGTGATCTATCCGTTGATACAACAAATTATGGTAATGCTGGCGTATCTTTGCTGATGTGTCACCAGTGATGCAATTTTCCCTAGGAGTCGTCAATTGATGTGGTGTTGTGGCATTTCTGTATCCTCCTCCCTTCTACTAGTGATGGTCTAATTTTGGGGGCCAACAGAGGTGAGGCAAAGAACCTCACCCCCCCACTGGCACCAAGGCCAAATCTGGGGGCCAACAGAGGTGAGGCAAAGAACCTCACCCCCCCACTGGTGCATAGGCCTATCCACAATTATGGCTATTTGCTGGACCGGTAGTCAGTGACGGGTATGATCCAATTGCAATGGTATCAACCTAAGACAGGAGGCTGACGCCTAAAGGTCAGTTTTCCAATGACGGGTAAGAACCATATGTTCAATTGGACAAACCTAACAGGCACGGTCCCTAGCCACATTACTTGCTTCTTAATTAAACAGAAGGGGGGAGATGCTGGGAGCCACAGCCAATTAATATGATGCATGGCATTTTTGATTGAAAGGTGATGCCAGCTAGCCATTGAGATGATATGATTATGTTAAAAATTACATTCATATGGATACCGGACTCCTGCTGCGGGACTCCTGGAGAGTTCCCATTGGTTGGGAAAGTACAGTAGGAGGGAATTCCGGGGAGGCGCTTGCGCTGGAGTTCCGGAAAGGAGCAGCAGAACGCCGCGTGGGTGGATCGGGAAGCTTCCCGGGCGGACGTGTTATTGGCGGTTCTTTCAAATAAAGTTTGTTCCTGTTTGAGTGGCTCGTGATCTTGTGCCCAGCCAGACAGCGGCAAAATAGCAGATAGAAGAGTAGAGGGAAGGGAACAGGAGAGAGAGGAGGGGTAAGAAATGGGAAGTAGTGGGGAATGCATTAGAACAAATTATATTCCATGCTTTGATAATTATGTCAAAATGAATCCTAATGTTATGTATAGCTAAAAAGAATCAATAATAAGTTACCATTATTAATTTTTAGATAGAGAACTAAAGATAGGAATGAGCAGATACTAGAGTACAAAAGAAATAAATGAGCTCCAAGACTTTGTTTTTATTCCCTAACATCTAACCCAATCCCTTTTACTTTCAGTTTTAGAAGATGTGGAATAGAGTTAGCTCACTTATTTTTAAACTTTTTCCTGAAGGATGTATTTGGAGGATTAGCAAATTAAGTCTGTATGTGCTGTCAGCTTCTCTGAGATAGGGGCATTACAATATCATTTGGAGTTATAGTTTGAAGGGAGATGTCACATATCTGCAAATCTTATTCCTTGATAAGCTGCCAACTAATTAAATTTAAAACAGTAAAGAATTCTATAACTAAGCCTTAAACACTTACTGGATACATCTATTATTCATAACAAATGACCAGTTCTATGAAAAAATAAACCCCTTTTAGACACTAGGTTCTTTTCCAAATTTAAAAAGCATGATAACATCAAACACTGGCAAGGTTGTAGAGTAACTAGAACTCTCACAGATACTCTTGGCTTTAGTGCAAAAAGATAGTTTGGAAAATAGTTTAGCAGTTTCTTATAAACACAAACTTACTATATGACTTCTCTACCCAATCCTAAATAATTACTGAAGAGAAACAAAAGCTTGTATTCATGTGAAGCCTGTACATGACTATTTTTATTGGCTTTATTAGTCATCAAAAACTGAAAACTACCCAAATGTCCTTCAATTAGGAAATGCATAAACAAACTGTGGTACATCCATACAACAGAAAGCTATTTAGCAATAAAAAGAACAAACTATTGAAACACACCATGGCATGAATAAATCTCAAATGCATTATGCTAAGTGAAAGAAGCCAGAATCAAAAATTACAATTCCACTTATGGGACATCCCAGAAAAGCAAAAGCACTGGGTCAACAAATACATCAGTGGTTTCCCGGGACTGAGAGTAAGAAGAGAGGGGTTAATTACAGAAGGAATTCTGACAGCTATACAACTGTTCTAAGCTTTGATTATAATGGCGGTTGCACAACTATATGTGTTTATCAAAAGATAAAAAGTGCCAAGTGCAATGGCATACACCTATTATCCCAGCTACTGGTCATCTGAGAAAGGAGGATTTCAAGGTTGAAGTCAGCATGGGCAACTTGGAGAGACCCTATCTCAAAATAAAAAATAAAAAGGACTAGTGGTTTAGCTCAGCGTTAGAGCACTTGCCTAGCATGGGTGATGCCCTAGGTTCAATACCCAGGACCAACCACCCCCCACCTCCGTAAAAAAAAGAACAAATTTTACTGTGTATACACACTAAATGGAAAAAAAAACTGAAAGCATTTATTCTAAAATCAGGAATGAGACAAGTATGTCCACTCTCACCACTCCTATTCAATATAGTCTTAAACCTCTAGCCAGAGCCATCAGGCAAAAGAAGGAAATTAAAGGGATGAAAATAGGAAAAAAAGATGTCAGATTATTTCTGTTTGCCAATAACATGATTTTATACTTAGAAAACCGCCTCCCAAAAAAATCCAACAGACAACTCCTAGAGCTGACAAATTCAGCAAAGTAGCAGATTACAAGATCAACATATAAAAATAAATAGTTTCCCTATAGTCCAATGATGAATCTTCTGAGAAAAAATTAGGAAAACAATTCCATTCACAATAGCATCAAAAGGATAAATTAACTACTTGTGAATAAATTTAACCAAGTAGATGAAAGACCTCTACAATGAAAATTACAGAACACTGAGGAAAGAAATGAAAGGGAGAACTCAGAAGAGAGAAAGACCTACCATGTTCTTGGATAAGCAGAATTACCATTCTCAAAATGGCCCCATTACCAAAAGCAATCTACAGATTCATGCAGTCCCCATCAAAATAACAATGACATTCTTCACAGAACTAGAAAGAAGTCCTAACATTCTATTGGAAAATAAAAGACCCAGAAGAGCCAAAGCAATAGTGAGTAAGAAGAGTGAAACTGGAGACATCCTAATACCTGACCTCAAATTATACGACAGATCAATAGTAACAAAAACTGCATGAAGACCAAAGTAACAGAATAGAAGACACAGACAAATCCACATAGATACAGTGATCTGATCCTTAACAAAAGTGCCAGAAACATATGTTGAAGAAAATGTAGTATTTGTAACACATGGTGCTGGGAAAACTGGACATCCATATGTCAAGGGAAAACTGGATCCCTGTTTCTCAGCCTGTGCAAAAATCTGTTCAAAGAGCCTCAAAGACCTAGGAATTAGACCAGAAACACTACAACTGCTAGAAGAAAATGTAGGCTCAATACACCAACATATTAGCACAGAAAACTCAAGAAATAAAACCATCAATCAATAAGTGGGGATAACATCAAGTTAAAAAGCTTCTACACAGCAAAGGAAACAATTAAGAGCATGAAGAGAGAGCCTAAAGATAGGGAGAAAATCTTTCCCAGTTACTTTTCTGACATGGAATTAATAACCAGAATATGTAAAGAATAAAAAAAAAAAACTTAACACCTGCCTCCCCACCCCCCAAAAAGAACCCTGCATGAATACATGGAAAAATGATCTAAATAGAATTTCCCAAAAGTGGAAAAACAAGTGACCAACAAATATGTGGAAAAAAAAATGTTCAGCATCTTTAGCATTTAGGGAAATGCAAATCAAAACAACACTGAGCCAGGCACAGTGGCACATGCCTGTAATCCCAGAGGCTTGGGAGACTGAGACAGGAGGCTTGTGAGTTCAAAGCCAGCCTCAGCAACTTAGCAAGACCCTGTCTCTAAATAAAATATTAAAAAGGACTGGGGATGTGGCTCAGTTAAGGGTTCCTGGGTTCAATCCCTGGTATCAAAACAAAACAAAAAACTACATTGAGGTTTCATTTCACTCCAATCAGAATGGCAACCACCAAGAATACAAATAACAATAATTGCAAATGAGAATGCAGGAGAAATGCTACATTTTTACATTGTTGGTAGAATTGCAAATTAGTACAGCCACTTTGGAAAGTAGTATAAAGATTCCTCAAAAGGCTAGAAGTGGAACCACCACATGACATCGCTATTCCATTCCTTGACATTTAACCAAAAAAACTAAAATCAGTTTGTTATAGTCAAACACACAGCAGCACAATTCACAATAGCCAAGTTACAGAATCAGCCTACATGTCCATCAACAGATGAAAGGATAAGAAAATGTGCTATACACATACACACACACACACAACACTAAGTTTTTATTCATCCATAAAGAAGAATAAAATTATGTCATTTGCAGGAAAATAGAAGGAACTTGAGAACATCATGCTAAGGGAAATAAACAGACTCAGAAAGTCAAGGGCCAAATATTTTCTCTCATTTCTGGAAGTTAGAGTAACATCAGGACAAGGGAAGAGGATACCATGAATATAAAAAATATAGCGGAGTAGAGGAAGAGGATTGAGGGGTAGCAAGGAGAGATGGACAAGAGAAGAACTGTGGAATGAAACAGACTAAATTATGGTATATGCATGTATGAATACATCACAATGAATTCCACTTTTATGTATAATTATAATGCACAAACGTATTTTTTCTTAAACAATTTTTTTAGTTATAGTTGGGCACGATACCTTTATTTTGTTTATTTTATGTGATGCTGAGGATTGAATCTAGCACCTCTACCGCTGAGCCACAACCCCAGCCCAATGCACAAATTTTAAGAAATAAATAACTAGAAGGAAGACCAGGAGAGCAGATGAAGTGAGTCAGAAGGAGGGAGAAGAGGAGGAAAAGAGAAATTTCTAGAAACTAAGAATGAACAAACTATGTTATATGAATTTATGATTATGTCAAAATGAACTCCACTATTATATATAAATAAATGCACTAAAACATTAAAAATCATATATATATATATATATATATATATATATATATATATATATATATATATATATATTTTTTTTTTTTGGTACTGAACATTGAACCCAGAGGTGCTTTACCACTAAGCAACATCTTCAGTCCTTTTTCATTTTTTATTTTAAGACAGAATCTCACTAAGTTGCTTAGGGCTCTCTAATTTGTTGAGGCTGGCCTCAAATTTGCAATCATTCTGCCTCTGCTGCCTGAGTTGCTGAGTTTACAGGTGTGCGCCACCAAACCCAGACTTATAACTTAATTTAAAATATAGAAAGAAAAAAAAAACAACAAAGAAATCTTAGCAAACCATACCCTTTCAAATTCAGAAATAATGACAATAATAACGTTAGTAAAAAAAATACACTTCTGGCTCACATTATATTTCTGGTAGACAGCACTGTTTTAGATGCTGAGCTATGTCACTTCAGGGCCAAAGCACTTGAGCAAAGCTCCCTTCCTTTGCCTCAATTCAATCTGAAACCTCTGATGGCAACATCATAAGAAGGTAGAACCTCAACAAAACCAAGTCCCTGGATGGCTACATGGAATAAAAGTCTCTGCCAGCCCTCACTGGCAAGCTGGTGTAGAAATAAACTGTTTTGCTAAACAATGGACATTTTAGGTTGTTTGTTACTTTAGCATAACCTAATCTATGCTGACAATACTGCCTTCCACTGTGTCAGCTTCATCTTCTACTTGGATCCTGCTTTTACGTTCAAAATAGCTGCCGGCCAATACCTACTTTTATTTTTGTTTGGTTTGGTTTGGTTTTGTCCTGTCCATTGAGGGTAAATTAAAGCTATCTAAGACAAGAAACGAATCTACTGTATTATGAACCTCCAGCAAACCGTTCCTTCTGTTTCCTTGGACCACATTCACACCCATTCTCATCACAGAATCAATTGTGTGACAGAGTTTGAGATTTCACTAAACTATTAAAATTGAAATTACAGGGGCTGGGATTGTGGCTCAGCGGTAGAGCGCTCGCCTGGCACATGTAGGACCCTGGGTTCAATCCTCAGCACCACATAAAAATAAATAAGTGAAATAAAGGCATTGTGTCCAACTACAATTAAAAAATAAATGATTAAGTAAATAAATTAAATAAAAAATTGAAATTACATAACATGCCTGACTACTTACAGTGAGGGGTAGAGTTAACATCCCACACACTGGGATAATAAATTTGCTATCCAAACCAAGATGCTTTTGACAGCAACAGAGAATGCTATTAATAATTATTCCAGAATAATAAAAACAGAAATCAGGACTTCTCAAAGTATGTGGCTTCCTGGGAAGATATAGCCACCTGAATGAAAATGTGGAAGGCAGTAAGAAAATGTGGTAGGTAATGTGGATATTGGAGACACAATCATGATGATCATTCTAAAAAGTGTTTTTAATCACATACCTACAAGAAAATAAAGGGCTCTTGAGGCACTAATTATCAAATAAATTGTCTATGAAGGAAAATTCAGTGGAGTACAAAGCTTGCTCCTGAAGCCAGCTTATTTCCCAGGTATCCTTTCCAGGGTAACACAAGTAGGAATCAATATTAGTGAATTTAACCCTCCTGAAGTGTCCTGGGCTTTCCTATCCTCCTTCACTGAGGCTTTTAAATATCTGAGAGCATAAATGAAGCAGGGTAATACACTCTATCTTCTCAGAAGTAAACTCAGGACTTTGAGGTTATTTTCACTGCAATTCAAAGATATAGGCCTTCACAATCTTAGGAAAAAGAGACTGTGTTGCCTCACCATGTTCTGGAAGAACACTTAGGATACAATCTAGGTGGTTGACTGACTTCAGATAAGTCATTATTAGATCTTCTAAATTCTCATTTGTAAAATATTCGAGATCTACATATCAAATTGCATTGTGCTGCGGCTCAATTTAAGAAATGGATATGAAAGACTTTTGAAACATTAAGAGCACTTTACAAGGGTGAAACATTATTATTAAGAAATTTCAGCTAGGTCAGGCATTTTTATGTGCAAGGCAGTTTTAAGGGTATGAATAATCACCCCATTGTAATTGGATATGTAAATGTTCCCAGAGGTCTATCTCAGCCAGCTATTCAGATAAATCAAAATGGATGGTGATGATGATGATGATGATGATGATGATAATGATAATGATGATATTTCTCTAACCATAAATGAAAAACAGAAAGTAAAGATAGATGATCTCATACCCATCCATGCAAGAACACTAAGTTCCCCTTAGCTGCTTTATTTTTTTAAAGATTTCAGTGATGACATAATTGGAGCCGCAGCCCTTATAATTGGGTGTGACTGGTATGTTTGCTCACACTAATTCATTAGCTTTTAATTTTTCTGTTTTTATTGTTTCTTTTTCTTTTCTTTTTTCTTATTCTGTGAACATCTAGTAACAGCCGAGTTGCAGTAAATCTGACTTTGGAGCCTCTGGAGTGATTCAATCTTAAACTGACTGTGGACTTTGAAATGACAGGGAAAGACTGGCCATGGGTTCTCCTGGGACTTACCTGGCAGACAGGCAGCCCTAAACCTGCTGTCATTTTTAGGAGGTTATAGAGTTGAGAAATATTTCCCTTGTGGGTACAAGACAAAAAGAAGGTGGGAAGGCAGACAGTGAAGAACCATGACCCTGTGTCCCTTCACATCTCAGTTAGTACCAAAAAGTATACAGAGTTTGAAAACTGCACACCTCAGATGAGATGGGAGGAATGTTTATGTCTCTTGAATTGGCTCCCTCTTGCTGAGTTCGGCATCCTCCCTCAGCATCTGCCAGTGCGCTTCTCCTCACCAAAGCATACCAGCATGAGTCTGAATCAATGATGCATGGAACCAGCATAGAAACTTTAACTTGCAATGAAGTAAGACCAAAGCTGTTTACATAGCATCTTAATTTAAATATGGTGTAAAATAGAGTAAGATTTGCAGTGAAGATGAGCAAATAAGTAAAGGAAAAGAACTGTAAAAATACAATTAATTCCATAGTTATCTAAAGACATAACAAAGCTAACACACTATGTATAATGATCTAGCATAGTTAGAATGTCTTGATTTTTCTGTTTTCCCTTCCATTGAAAAAGAATATAAATAAATGTATACTCTGATTTTCTATTTCTTTTTAAAAGAGGGAGGCAATTGTTTTCATCCACAGCAGCACTTATAAATCCTCTTATAGTCTGAAGATATTAAAAGACTTAAAATAAGCTTTGAATTGAACTGGAACGTTGTTTAGATGGTGCTACTTTGCATAATCACCAAAATAACCTCAGTTGTTTTCATTTCCTATGTGTAAGTAGGGATTTCATACACATTAATTAACATTATTTATGGCATCAAACTCTCCATCCAAATCTACATAATCTTTAAAATGTTAGAAGTAAAATAGTGGTTACCAGAGTTTATGAAGAATAGTGGGAAGAGGGGGATAGACAGAGGTTGGTCAGCATGTACAAAATTACAATTAAAAGGAGTGTAGCAAGTGACTATAGTTAACAGTAATTTATTGGTTGAAATATGTAGAAAAGAGGACTTTGAATGTTCCCAACACAAAGAAATGTTTGCAGTGATGGATATGATAATTCTCCTGACTTGATCATTACACATTGTATATATGTATGGAAATATCACAAGGTACCCCATAGATAAGTACAATTATGATGTACCAATTAAAAATCATTTTTTAAAAAGCACTCCACCGAGAGTAATGCCTCTGTAACTTGAGCAGTTGCAGGGGTCCCAGGCTAACCTGTCTGCTCAGTGCCCCATGATTGGAAAAGAACCTGTCTGTGTGCATTCACCCACAGAACTCTTTACTTAACCCACCTCTGGAATCCCCAAATACACAGACCCATTCAGGGAAGATGCAACTACTGTTCACTGTTGCTGAAGAAATGTACATCAGCCACTTCATCAGTCAACCTAGCCCTTTCATAAATAGGAATGAAGTCCCATAATCAAAACACATTTGAGAAAAGAACTACAGCTTAAAATAGAATGTGAAGATAAACAAACAACATAACTGACCTCAGAGTAAAAAAAACATTATTCAAGAAACAAAAGAAATTTCTTGAAAGGGTTGAATTTAAGTTCTCAGGGTTTTTTTGAAAAGGGCCACATTTCTATAAAGCAAGTACTGGCTACTAAATAAAAAAGAACAGCTGAAACATAAAAGAGACTTTGAAAAATAAAGATATAATCCCCCAAATAAGAAAAATTTAGTAGAAGTTCTGAATAATAGAATACAAATGGCTGAAGACTTGGAAGATAAAACTGAGTATGTTTTTATAACTTAGAGCAATGAAAAACAAGACCACTCCAGGAGACCCAGTATCTGCCTACAGAGTGTTCCCAATGGAGGAAACAGAAAACACAGGGAAAGAAGTCAAAGACATAATAGTAATTCATACTGGGAGGATGGGGGCCTGAGAACATACCATTCTATCTTTCAGTTGATTAGCAGTCTAAACAGCTAATGTAGAAAGGTCCTTGGGAGGGAGAAGGAAGTGAACAAAGTATGGCCTCCTTAGGATTTAGTATTCTATGGAGACAGTTTGTTGGCCTGGTCTGGGTTCTTTGTATACAGCATCCTTTACAAAGATGAAAGGATCAAAGGCCAGACATCCAAGGAAAAGGCTGATCTCACTCTAGCAGAAACGAAGGTGAAGTATATTGATTTTTCATCTACTGGAACAAGACCTGGCTATTTGAGCTTAACAGATGCCCCCAACACAAAAAGATCCTCTGGTTCCACCATTGCAGGTCATTCTCAGGGGGAACTGTTCCATTGGGTTGATGCTGCAAAAGAAGGATCAGCGCTCCCTCTCTCTGATGATTAGACCAGCATATGAAGTTCCTGTTCAGCGCTTGCTCACCAGAAAAGTTTGTTTTTTAACTCTGCTTCTTGCCCATCTCCCACCAACTGAAGGGACCCAAAAACCTGACTTCCTGACTTACCCAGATATTGTTATGGAAGAACAGAGAAGGATCCCAAGTTACTTTTAAAAATGAGTTTAGTAGCCTGACAGAGAAAGACCAGAGCCCAAAACCAGGACAGCCATATCCCATTGAGGCAATTAACATATGAAGAGAGGACAATATAAGAAACCAATATATGGAAATTAGTGGCGGATAAGAAAATATTGGAAATGAAGGGTCAGAAAACCAAAAATATTTATCTGAAAAAAATTTAAACCATAGAATTTGAATTCTAAAGTTAAGTAGAGAAACACCAAAATAGAGTGAATACTTCTAGAAACAAAATTTTAATGTAAAAGGTCCCATAGAGGAATGATACATGACAAAGATGCCCCAAAACATAAAGGTAGAAAGCCATAAGTGAAAAGATGTGAAAGAAAGATCCAGAAGAGTTGGGGTGGGGGGTGCCACTGGGCACTGGAAGAACCAAAAAGGAAACATACAAAGGAGAAGCTTAAAAAGACAACAGAATGAAGAGTCTGCTTTTTTATATTGAAATATGCCAGGCATAGTTAATTTTTAAATGACACACATTTTGACAAAATTGGATAAAAATATATGAATAATTTTTCCTCCTTTCCCCTCACTTCCTCTTGTATGAAATATGATATATCAAGAACTATGTAATGTTTTGAATAACCTACAATAAAAATTAATTAAAAAAATATATATGAATAAAATCTCATACTTCCAGGCATTAATACACACACATGCACACACTCACACACATATGCATACACACATAGGTTAACTTACAAAGGAAAGAAAATCACAATGGATTTCTCACTTGGAACTCTGGAAGACAGTGAAAAATGTATTTACTTGCTTTCCAAAGACAAAGAGTAAGATGCAAGAATTCTAGACACCATCCCTGTGAAGGGGCAAAAGAATAAATCTCATATGATCACAAAATATATTATCTCTGTGTCCTTTCTGAGAAAACATAAAAGCAAAGAGAAAAGTAATTCAGGTCAAATATTGCAAGTTAGTAAAAACTTGTATGTACAAAAACATTGGTGGGCTGGGGCTGGGGCTCAGCAGTAGCACACTTGCCTGGCATGTGTGAGGTACTGGGTTCGGTTCTCAGCATCACATATAAATAAATAAAATAAAGGTCTATCAACGACTAAAAAAGAAAAAATTTTTAAAAATTTGTAAAAAGAAAACATTAGTTTTTAAAAGCTAAAAGAAGTTATTAAAATCAAAACTTGATGTTTAAATGGAAAATCTCAAAGTTTCATGTAAGAAGACTGACTTGAATCACTACAACAGAAGATTGTGGCCCTCACCCAATCCCCAGACACAGATTCCATTGAATGAAGGGAAGGTTGGTGTTCTCTTGAGAAAGGGTTGTCCTGCCAAAAATACAGATGATCAATCCTCCTTCTAGATTCCTAAAGAAACCTAGTGGAAGGAGATTATATATAAGGGAAGTAAAATCAGAATTTGAAGGTTTCTGGAATCTTGGGCTAGCACCCCAAAATTTTAAAAGTATTTCTGAGGATTATGTTGTAATTATTTTGATGTATATGGTATCTTCTCATGGGTCACTGTATCTTATATGGTGTCTTCTCATGGGTTACTGTATCTTACTCTCTGGTGAATTGTGTATCTCAAGTCTGGTTATAGGTCTAGAAACAATGAGAAATACTGGGGATGGATCCTGAGAAGATCAGCATTGTCAGCAAAGTAAGTAAAAAATTGTATGTACATTCAGGTTTTTGGGCAAGGGAAGACTCTTTCAGTCAGGAGAAATTTTGCTCCACCCTCTCCCAATATCCTCCAACACCTCAACCCATTACAGGTCCAAATCTTATCTAAATATAATCAATTTCCAAGTTCCAAATCTCATCATCTAAGTATGGGTGAGACTTTGGGTATGATCCATCTTGTAAAATTTCCCTCCATCTGTGGACCTGTGAAACTAGAAAATAAAATATCTGTTCATAAAATATGATGGTGGAGCAGCCATATAATTACAGCCCTACACATATCCAAAAAGATAATACGGAAAGAAGGAAAAGAACCACTGGTCACAAACAATACAAACAATTTTGAAATGTAACTGGGCAAGCTCCATTGGATTTAAAGGCTTAAGAATGACCCTCTGTGGCTCATAGCTTCCCTTTGGACTCACCCCTGTCCTTCTCATTCAAGAGGCTCTTTGAGACATCTTCCTTTTTCTTGAAGGCCAGAGCACATTTGCTGCTGAGTAGTTATATCAGCCAGTAATATTTTGGAAGATTAACAGCCCTCTTTCATTTCATCCTTTCTCTGTTGCTTACAATCTAAGAGGGCACTGTTTCTGCTGATAAAACAATCTCAAAAACCTTTTGTGTCTCCTTTGCATGTCACAGGAGTTTATGCCATAGAACAAAACAAGTTTCCTCAACAGATATTTTTTGAAAACTCATATTCAGACATATCTCTATGTCTGAATTTCCAGAATTATCAGATAATGACTTTTTTTCTTAAAAGTCCTTCTCCTAATTTATCTTTTTTCTTCTCTCATTTTACTATAATCAGCAAGAAGAAACCAGGCTGTGCCTTCATTTTTGCCTTGAAAATGTCCTTAAATATATAAGTTCATTGCTTAGAAGCACTATTTTTCACACAACTGTCAGATAACAATTCAGATAAGTGTTTTTGCTGTTACATAAAAAGTATCTTTACTTCTTATAGTTTTTAAAAATATGTTCCTCATTTGGTTTTGAGCTCTCACTGGTGGTCTTTAACTTCCATATTTCTATCATAGTTTGTTCAAAGCAACCTTTGATTTTCTATCATGCTTCTTAAAATTCTGTTCCCTTTACCTAATTCCAAAGCAACTTCCACATTTTTAGGTATTTTGAGCAATATCCCACTTCTGATACCAAAATGTTTATTGATCTCTTGTGTTTTTTTAATTTTATTTAATTTGTACCAGGGTTAAACCCAGGGGCACTCAACCACTGATCCACATCTCCAGCCCTTTTTATTTAGAGACAGGGTCTCACTGAGTTGCTTAGTGCCTTGTTAAGCTGCTGAGGCTGGCTTTGAAATCACAATCCTCCTGCCTCAGCCTCCTGAGCTGCTGGGATTACAGGCATGTGCCACCACGTGCACGCAGTATTTTAGCAATTACCTCTACTTGGTGGCTTAAACAATATATATTCATTCTCCTGTGGTTCTGAAGGCAAAAAGTCTTAAAACAGCTTCACTGAACCAAAACTACAAAATCTGCAGAGCCACGCTCATTATGGAAGCTCAAGATGAGAATCTGTTTCCATCTCTTTTCCAGCTTCCAAAGCTGCATTCCTTGGCTCTTGGTTCCTTCAATGATCTTCAAAGCCGGCGGTGTCACATCTTGCTTCAGTATCACTTTGCCATCTGTCTATGTAATCAAATCTCCCACAAATTTAAAGAAACTTGTGATTCCACTTAGACCCCACTCAAATAATCAAGTATAATCTTCCCATTCTCAAGGTATTTAGCTTAATAACATCTGCAACAGGCCTTTTCAAATATAAGGTAATACAGTTTCCCAAGTGTGTTAATCAGTTATTGTTGTGGTTGTTATTGTTGTTGTTGTTTCTATGACCAAAATATCTGAAACAAACAACTTGAGGAAGAGGGATTTATTTTGGCTCATGGTTTCAGAGGTTTCAATCCATGGCTAGCTGGCTCCAAAGCAAAAATATCATGATGCAAGGACATGGCAGAGGAAAGCTTCTCAGCTCATGGCAGTTGGTAAGTAGACAGGGTGGGGGACAAGATATAGACCCCAAGCGCACAATCCTAGTGATCTACTTCTTCCAGCCATTCCACACTTGCCCACAATTCCCACTACCTTCTGATAGTCCACTTAGCTCCCAGTGGATTAATCCACAGATGAAGTCAGGACCCTCCTGATCCAATCACTTCCCAAGGCCCCATCCCTGAACATTGTTGCACTGGCACCAAGCCTTTTAATACATGAATCTTTGGGGGACACTTATTTGGGACCAATAGTGATCCCTAAAGATATCTACAGTATTTAGGTTACATGGTGCTTTTTGATGGGGGGTAAGGGGACAATGCTAGACATTCTGAATCTTACCTTGTTCAGCATAGATACTTTTATGTTTTTGAAAAATATTTTTGAGCTTTATTCCTTCTTGCAGTTTAGTTACTTGGAAATAGGTTGATTCTTTTGAGGCTTGCTTTTAAACTTCTTTAGGTGGGAATTAGAATACTCTTTAGTCATGGCCAATTTTGTTCCAAAACCATTCTGAATTCTCTACCCAATGCCATATGAGCCCTGAGGTTTCTTACTCTGGACTGTGAGAACATGATTTTTTTCTGGTCCTGTATGAGTGCCAGGTATTTTCCCCTCTGCTACTTTCAGATGGGATTCTATCTCTAGTCTAGGGTACTTCACTCAGACACATAAGATTATTAGTACCCAGCTGAGGACTCTGCAAATCTCAGGAACTCTCTTGACAACTCTCTCCTCTTTTGTACTCTGCCCTTGGAACTATAGCTGATTGTTCTGCCAAGACTCTCAACTTTTTCTCTCACCACAGGGAGACTGTTAGCCACTGCTGGGTGCCCCCTCTGTACTCTGTGGCCTGGAAACTCTCCAGGCAGTAAAATGTGCAATTACCAGGCTCATCTCATTTGTTTCTCATCTCTCATTGATCACTGCCCTGCATTGCCTGACATCAATGTCTGAAAACTATAGTTTCATATATTTTATCCAATTTTCTAGTTGTTTCAGATCTGAGGGTAAATCAGGTCCCTTTTATTCCCTCTTCGCCAGAAGCAAAAGTTTATAAAATTTATGTAATAATACAAAAAAGCTAGAAAAGCAAAAAAAAAAAATTTTTTTTTTTGAAAAAGAACATATTTTGAAGACCCACACTATCATCTGATTTCAAGCTTTACAATGAAGCCACAGAAATCAAGATAATATGGTATTTATGTAAGGATAGATGCATAAATCACTGGAATGACATTAAGAGTTCAGAAATAGACCTCATACATTTATGATCATTTGGCGTTTCCCTTTTTTTAACAAAATAAGGAAAAAGAAATAGTCTTTTAAATAGCTGATGCTGGAAAAATTAGACATCCAGATGAAAAACCAATGAATCTTGACCCTATCTTCACACTGTGTGCAGAAAATAACTTGAAATAAATCATAGAGACAAACTTAAGTGTTAATATTATAAAATTTCTAGATGCCATAAGAGAAAATTTTCATGATATTGAGTTGGGCAAAGGGTTGCTAAATAGGTCACAAGAAACACAAAAACATTTTTAAAATTGAGCAGCATATAATTAAAATGTGTTCTTTGATAGAATATGTGTTTTAAAATAAAATGAAAGAAAGACTGGAAGAAAATGATTGCACAAGATATGCTTGATTAAGAAATTACATCCAGAATATAAAGAAATCTTTTTTTAACATTTATTTTTTTAGGTGTAGATGGACACAACACAATGCCTTTATTTGTATGTGGTGCTGAGGATAGAACCCGGGTCCCGCACGTGCCAGGCAAGCCCTCTACTGCTGAGCCACAATCCCAGCCCCTAAAGAAATCTTATAACAACAATAAGAAATAAATATCATAATTTTAAAATGAGCAAATATTTGAACAGACACTTCATCAAAAATGATATAAGAGGGCCTGGAGTTGTGGCTCAGCAGTAGAGCACTTGCCTAGCAAGTGCAAGGCCGTGGGTTCGATGTATTAGGCATATTTTAGATATATTAGGCAAATACATTAGGCATATTTTCGTGTGCTTATGATAGACTATATCTAATAAGATATAGATAAGCACACAAAAATATGCCTCACTTCATTTGTCATTGGGAAACCCCCAATTAAACCCTGGTGAGGGCTGGGATTGTGGCTCAGCGGTAGAGCACTTGCCTAGCAGGGGCGGGACCCCGGTATGATCCTCAGGTACCACATACAAATAAAGGCATTGTGTTGTGTCCATCTACACCTAAAAAATAAATGTTTTTTTTTTTTTTTTTAACCTGACGAAATACCTCTATGTACCTTCCAAAACTGCTAAATCTAAAGCCTGAAAATACCAAGTGCCAAGAAGAATGTGGAGTCCCTGGAACCTTCACTGCTTGTGAAAATAAAAAATGTCTCTGCTGCTTTGGAAATGTTTCACAGTTTTGTTTTAAGTTAAATGTGCACTTAACTATGACCTACCAATCCCACTTCCAGTAGTTTTCCAAGAGAATTAGAAACATATATCCTCACAAAGACTTACACAGATATTAGAGCAGCTTTGTAAATGATCGCCCCAAGTTATAAACAACCCATATGTTCTTTAATTGGTAAGTGAATAAACAAACTGGGATGTATCCATACAATGGAATATTACTCAATGATAAAAAAGAATGGACTAACAATGCATCCAACAACATGAATAAATCTCAAAAGTACTATGCAAAGAAGAAAGAGTCCAGACACAAAAGATTACACATGTACTGAATGGTTCCATTGATAAAACATTATGGACAAGCAAATCTACAGGAAAACAAAGTCAGATTAGAAATTAGGGCTGGGAGAAGGGAACTTATTGTGAAGGAACATGAAAGAATTTACTAGAGATATGAAAAGCTATCTTATTTGTCAAAATTCATTGAGATGGATAATTTTTTCCAATTAAATTTTTTACAGTTTATTCTGTTTAATTATATACAATACCAGGATACACAGGCATTTTAAAGGTATGGATTTTACTGTATTGAAATGATACCTTATTAAAAATGCCTTTAAAATATTAGTCCCACAAAAACACATGTATACTATTATCCCATTTACATGGTGAAAAAAATTTAAATACCTGCACATTTACACTTGTAAACATATATAGAAAGATCTGGCAAAATATATATCAAATTATCTTTGAAAAGAAATTTAGATTAGGAATTTCAAAGTTTGAGCTTTCTGAAAGAAGGCTCTGATACAGAATTTAGCAAGCAGAATATTTATTAAGGATCTATACTTGTACAAGAGAGGAGGAAGAAGGAGAGGAAGAAGTTGTATTGCAATGTGGTTGCAATAGAGTCTCACCAGCCCCATGGAGAGCTCTGGAACACATGACTATTCAGAAGTGTCTCATGCTGAACTACAATGGCCAGGCCTTTTGGTCCCCCAGTGAATCAGAAGGAATGATGATAATTGCGACCTCTGTTATTTCCATCCCTTTATTTCTAGACCCCCATATTCTTTTTACTGGCATTATAGAGTTTGAAACTTCACCCTTATAGAGTACCATCTCCAAACTGATGCTTAAACTCACCTTCAGTTTGCTGTACCAAAACTCTATTAATCTAGACTTTACTAGTTTGTGTCATCTCTCATGCATTCAGTAAATCTCATAGTGCTGGGCTGACTGCTTCTTTCCTGAAAGCGCATCTCCTGGTCTGATGAAATAATATCCTAGTGGGATCCCATCATGATGGCCTGAAAACTTCATAAGCTCTCATATAGTCATGCTGATTAAAGTTTGTGGGAAGGAAATACAAACCAATGCCCAGAATAGTTGGCCTTTCCTATTAGAACAAATCTCTGGCTCTTTCAGGACAGAAAGAGAGAAATGTATTCAACTTACCACCAAATGGCTGACTTGAAGAATAGTGTGTCCTTGAAGAATAGTGACATACCAGGGGATCAGTGTTGGTTTCTCTGACTGGCAGTTAAGACATTCAGCGGCAGCAGTAGCCAACTCATTTTAGGAGGTAGGCATCCATACTATTGAACTCATGGGCAGCCTGCATCTCTCCCATCATGACCACTCCAGACATATGCCCATGTGCAAGCACTGGTGTGGCTAATACCAAGGTAAGCTGATGGCAAGTGGACAAGGGAATTTGTCTACTCAGTGGTTCAATGTCTATTCCATGTCTATTCTTTGATGGGTGTTTGCATGTAATGCCATGTCTTAACACTGGTGTCCATCCATAGCTTTTTGTTGCCACTACTCACAAGTTTGAATATATATTCTAACCTCAAGCCACTTCTCTTCCCACACAAGGTGGACGACCAGGTACTTTGCCTGAAACCCGTCCTTACTGCCTTTCTCTCCTGAGTGAAGTACAGTGCTGCTGTTGGTCATTTTCAGCCTTTGTATACCAAGCACCCAATCTGTAAATTTCTGTTAGCTGGTTGTAAAGGATCTCCCAGATGGCCCTAGGGATCAGCTGAGGGAGAGAAACTGGTTCAACAGTAATGGGTGGTATATGGGCCTGGGCCACCTACTTACCTAGCTTGCTTATATCCATAGTCCTGCTCATTACCCAACCACATTTACCACTTTCCTCTTACCATGGATTGCTATTGAGCCTGCCCTACTTCCAATTCAGTAGACCTGACAGAATCCAATTCAAAAGACATGGTTACTTAGCGTCTCATGATCAGATGCTCCATATCTACCAGAATCCAACTGCACAGCTGGGGTTGTCTTTCAAAAGGCATATAATTTTCTGCCACAAGGACATAGTCTAGCTCCAGAACCCTCAGGGCCAGCATTTTTATTTCAGCACAGTGGTTTACCATAAACTCTGCACAACCTCTTTTTGCATCACTTTTACCTCTAATACTGTAGAGTCTGCTGGATCATTTGGGCTAAACAACAGAGCTGCTTCCATTCTAGTTAGGACCTACTGCAGAGCTCTTCCGGCTCTGAAAACATTCAGTGATGGCCGCCTTCTGTGTTCCTAACACAGGGGTTGGAGCAGTATTTCTGCGGGTAGAATATGCTGCCCCCTGAACCCAAAGAAGCCTTCCAGGCATTGTATTTCCTTCTTCATAATGGAAGGTATAAGATACAATGAGTTGTTTCTTACTTTGAAGGGATATTTTGGCATACCTCCTTATTACTAGCTTTCTGAATTGGTTTTCCAATGTAATTTACCCTTGTAGGGCTTATCTTCCACCATCAGACATGGAGGTATCATGCCAAGGTCTCCAGTATGCTAACTTCATTTGCTCATCAGACCCGATTAGCATATTATATTTGATATAGTGGATCAGAATGTTATTCTGGAGCATAGCCACATGGTCCAAATCTCTTCTGAACATATTATGATAGACTATACTATGAGAGAACACATTAGATTTTAAATATCCCTGGGTAAAATGTAAATATATATTGTTCCCCATTCCATGTGACTGCCAACTGATTCTTATATTTTTTTTACTGTTAGAATAGAAGAGAATAACTTTACCAACTCAGTGACACATCCCACGTACTGCGGTCATGTTAATGTACTAGCAATTTTACATTTGGCACAGCAGCTACAAAAGGGGCTATTATCTGCTTAAGTTTGCTGTAGTCTACTGGAATTCACTAGGATCCATCTGGTTTCTTTGGTAGCCAGACATGTAAATTAGATGGATGAGTATTACTGTATGTGTTCATTTCCTATTGCTTCTGTAACAAATTACCATAAACTTGAAGGCTTAAACAACACAAACTTATTATATTACAGTGCTGGAAGTTGCACTCTAAAAATTAGGTTAGCATTCCTTCTGGAGGCCCTAAGGGAGAATCCATCTCCTTGCCTGTTCCAGCTTCTAGAGGATGCCCATATTCCCATGGGCCATAGTCGCTTTCCATTGTCCCAATCAGCAATATCTGTCAAATCTCCTCACATTGCATCAATCTGACACTCTGTCTTTTCTCTCTCATATACACTCAAAGGACTCTTATGACATTGGACCCACCTGGATAATCAAAGATAAATCTTGTTAATCTCATCATTTTAAGGTTTGCTGACTTGACCTTCTTTCTATTATTTATAAATTACCCAGTTTGTGGTAGAGAAGCAGTTTTGTTATAACAGCAAGAGTAGACTAAGACATAACCTTAATTCCATTTATAAACTTTATTCTCCTTGATATGGAACAGAACATAGTAACAGGCTCCAGACATTAGATTAAGTCTGGACACTCTAATTTGGGAGGACTATTATTCTGCCTACCATAACTCTTCTTCCCAAGAGTACAGATACTTGAGTAAATGGCTGCATGCTTGTGGAGGAGGACTGAGAAAATTACTACTATGGTAATTATTATGGTGTTACATGGGCCTTTTTCCTGTGGACCTGGCCTCTTCTTCAGTCAGTGTGCCCCAGGTCTAAAAAGTAATTCAGGTCTGAATTTGAATGAAGTATAATGGCTTTTTATTTTAGCAATTGCTCTTGGCCTTCTGGTCATTCATCTTCAATTTGTTATGATTGTACAAACTGAGTAGTATCCATGTTGGCTCTCATCTAATTTACCCTTAGGGTCACCAGTTCAATTAACCATCTACATAACCCTCTTTAGGTCAAGTTCTCTTGGCTGTCATTTCAACATGGAATGGGGAATGTGGCTCATTACAATAATTGCATCCACCTGGCTTCTAGCAGTTAAGTGCTGCCACCTGCCCTCCATTGTTTTGAGCTCCTATCAGCCTCATTCTATAAGTCTTTCTGCCATTCAATCCTGGCTTGCAGAGCACAGGCATCACCAAACATGATCGCATACATCAGTATGTTCTCTAGGGCCTGTGGGCAGAGGTCATCCAGGTGGATCTGAGGAATATCATCTTCCAGAGGGTCTTCTGGTCTCATGTATATATTTGCTTCCTCACAACAGAATACCCAGTATAACCATTTCTTCTCAATAGCATCCCCATCTGGTTGTAAATGACTTAAGAGAGTTTTATTCTATTTTATGTATTTGAACTTTTAAAATGTGTATTCATCTATAGTTTGAGCTATTTAAAATTATAAAAGAAAAATAATAAATATAAAGAAAATTTTGAACCAAGGAATAATAGAAGCTTTACGTGTAGTTGTAAGCAGGTATAATGAAAAAGAATGCATTTAAGAATATTCAGGTAAGCTGGGCATGGTGGTGCACATCTGTTATCCCAGTAGGAGGATTGCAAGGTCATTCTCAGCAATTTAGGGAGAGCCTGTCTGAAAATAAAAAAAAAAAAAATAAAAAGGGTGAAGTATGTGGTTTAATGAAGTCTTAAGTTATTAAGACTCAGTTGAGTTTATATTTTCTATCTTCATTATGAAATTCAGAAACAGAATGAAATAATTTATCAGTCATAAAGAAAAGGTATTTTGAATCTAAAACTTCATTAAAAAGTTTCCTACAAAGGCAAATAATCAACAAAATGTAAAAAACAGGGAGAAATTTTTATTCAACAAGACATTCAGAAACTCTACATTTTATTCAATCTTTCTGAAAAGCTCCAAGATGCAGACCTATGATGAATTACCAAAAATACAAGCATTGAGCAAAAAAATCCCATTAAGCTTATTGATAAGTACAAAGAAGTGTTAATATGAATAAAGCTAATAAAATTGTTTAAATATCATGAAAATGAAATGAGCATTATATTTTAAAATTTCAAAATGTAATTAAAATTAAAGAAATCATGAGTGTTTGAGATAATAACCTAAATATCCTGAATTAATCATTATACAATGTATTAGTGTATCAAAATATATCACTGTACCCCATAAAGATGCATAATTATTATCTGTTAATTAAAATAAATAAATAAAATTCAAAATGATTGTAACAAAACATGATTTTTCTGTGGGAAAGGGCAAGGAAATAGATACATACTGAAAGTGTGTCATATTCTGGAGGAAATGATAGTCATTTTGATTCCAGGGAAGATTCTCATGAGTGGTGAGCTCCTTCTTATTCAATGTCTATGGCCAGACAAAAAAGTGCTCTGACTAGCCAGCTCCACTTACCTTCTCATTTCTGCAGTGGTGGAGGTGTGGACACAATGAAAATTTCACATGAGTAAGGGAAGAAGCTTTCTAAAGGTCCAAAAGAAGGCGGACCAGGAACCAGAAATGTATAAGTATCCCAGACTACTACAAAAACGCTTTCTAAGTCACTAAAGACAAAATAAGATAAACCAAAAAAGTCAAATAGGGAAAGCTAGAAAAGGTAATAAGAAGAAACCAAAGAGCACAATAAATCAAAAGCACACAAAAAAGGTTTCAGAATAAAATTACAATATTAATAATCAAAATAAAGAGCTTGGGGTGTTACTCTATGGTATAGTGCTTGCCTGGCATGCATGAGGCCCTGAGTTAGGTCCCCAACAACACAAAAAGAAAAAAAAATCACAATAAATATGAATAGATAAGGGTTCCTTTTAAGGAATGAGACTTATCTATATTTTATTTATAAGAGATATGCCTGACATAAAATGACATCAAAAGATTGAAAATAAAGAAAGGGATGTATCAAGAGAATTCTACCAAGAAAAAACATATGGTAATAAATAATATGTAAAATAGAATTAAAAGGGATTATGTGTTAACCAAACAAAAGGATTATTTCTGTTGATAAAAGTTAAAATCCACCACAAGATATATATTCAACTTTGGGAATCAAACATCATAATTTTAAATATATAAAGCAAAAAATGTGGGTAATCAAAAGACTGACATTCTGAGTGACTTCAACATACTTTTTATAAATGACTATATCAAGAAAAGGAAAAATGTTATGAGGTATATTTATTAATAATGATGTGGGCACCTAAAATGTGTGTTAATCCAGAACCTTTATATGAAATTCAAAACATAAAAATTCATGTAGTTATTTAAAAATAAGGACCTTGACTAAAATAACTATTTCTGAGTTGTATTAATGTAAAATTACATTTGAAAACAGGTGTGTAAACAGAAAAGGAACTCATAAAGTTTTAATCATGCTTCCTTGATCTTCCTTCAGACAGATTTTAGTTAATACTGTAACAAGTACTTGTGAGTGGGAATGGATAGATGATAGATAAATTATGGATGGATGGATTGATAGATTATACAGAGCTTTAAGAATCAATCCTAAAATAATTGTTTTATTCTTATATATCTATTCCTTCAAGACTTTCTCAAAAAGGGTTTATCAGCCAGTGCCACCAATATAAAAACTTTACAAAAGTATTTTGAGTAAAAATATCTCAAAATTTACTTTAAAATACTGAATCTCTGGATGAAAAATAATGCTTTAAATAAAGAAATATGAGCCAATGTATTTCTCTGAGCCTTAAGGAGTTAGTTTTTGGTTGACACAAATAACTAAATATAATTGTAACACCTCATTTGTATTTTCACTTTCCCCAGTTTCAGTTACATGATGTCAACCTTGGTCAATGCAGTAAAATAAGATATTTTGAAAAAGAGATTAACATCATTTTTATTACAGTATATTGCTATAACTGCATTATTTTATTATTACTGCTGTTAATATCTTATTGTGCCTTGTTTATTTATTTATTTATTATAACTTTTTGGTATTGGGGATTGAACTCAGGGGCACACAACCACTGAGCCAAATCCCCAGCTCTATTTTTTTTCTTTTGTATTTTACTTAGAGACAGGGTGTCACTGAGTTGCTTAGTTCCTCACTTTTGTGATCCTCTTGTCTCAGCCTCCTGAGCCACTCGGATTACAGGTGTGCACCACCACACCTGGCTCTAATTTATAATACACTGTATCATAGATATGTAAGTACAGGGGGAAGAAATCATAGTATACATAGGGTTGGGTACCATTTGCAGTTCCAGGTATTCACTGGGGTCTTGGAGCATATTCCCTGTAGATAAGGTTTACTATACCAAAAATATGATAGAAGAAAATTGATCAGAAAAGCAGTCAGGCTATCACCATGGAAAGTTTTAATGCCATCAATATTCATATTGTCCTCTCAGATTCACAATATCGTGTATAGTTTATACACAGCAAATAAGAGCTACAGAAACTTGATATACATTTAAGTATACCACACAGAAAAGATACCATTCATAGAATGTAAAGCATAGCTCACAATGATGATATAGAATCTTCTTAATAGTGAAATAACTAGAAGTTATTTTTAAACATAAAGCACATATGTAATATTTACATCATGAGCAATATAAACTTCTAGACCAAATTAGGATGAATTGAATTATGCTTCAGTGCTTTTTTGCGACTGTCAAATCAAGTTAATTTAACAGACCCCCAACGGGTTTCTCCTTCCATGTGATAATAGACTTGAAGTCACCCACTGCTTACCAGCAAAATGCTAAATGATACAAAAACAAAAACTTATCTTCAAAAAGTCATCATATAAACATAATACCAAGCTTTGTTCTTATTTTACAGATACAGAGTTTGACACAGTGCTTAACCTGTGACATCCTGACTAGCATAACCTGAGGACACGTAAAAATAAGATTCTGTGAGAAGCAATGAAAGTACATAGAAAGGAAGCGAGGAGGGAGTTGGACAATATCTCAAGTAGGAAAGTACATAATGATGAAACTCTAGTAATGACTGCAGCCTGCATTCAAAAATATGTTTTGAATTGACACTTGATACTCTTATAGAAATTCAAGGTTAATTAATTATGACAGTGAAATAGAGTCTAGAAACCTTGATAAGAATAAGAAACATATGTACTAGAATATGCCATAAAGTGGAGGAGACAACAGCAGTCATGGTAATATATTTTTACCCAAGACCTTAAACTTTGTCCAACTTGTGCTGGGTGTTGTGGTGCATGCCTGTAATCCCAGCAACTCTGGAGGCTGAGTCAGAAGGATCAAAAAGCCAGCTTCAGCAACTTAGCGAGGTCTTCAGCAACTTACCGAGATGCTGTCTCAAAATAAAAAATAAAAAGGATGGGGATGTAGCTCACTGACTGAACACCCCTGGGTTCAATCCCCAATAACAAAAACCAAAACAACACAAAACAAAACTTGTCCAACTCTTTTATAATTATAGCAGAATGGAAATAAGAGATCTGATTCTGCAATTCTTAGTGCAGAGATGAGGAGAGAAAGCAGAATACAGGAAATCACAACAGTGAAGATCATCTAGTTTTACTATTTGGTATTTTCCTTTTTAAAAGCATGCAGAAAATATAAAAAGTCAAAAAAATTAAGTATTGTACATTGTACATTGGCTAAATTATTGAGAGGATAAAATGGAATATAGGAGAATCAAGCTTCCTATCCCATCCTCCATTCTCCCAGTGTTTTTTCTTTTTTTCTTTTTAATTAGTCATCAGTGGATCTTTTCTTTATTTATATGTGGTACCCAGCACCTCACACATGCTAGGCAAGCGCTCTACCACTGAGCTACAACCCCAGTGACTCCCATTATTTTTAACTCAGAAATTCCCATTGTTTTTCTGAACATCATTTCCCTCCCACATATGCTGAGCTAACATCTTTATGACAGAGCAGTACCAACGAGAACCCCATTTGGACATACAAAGATATTAGAAAAAAAGAAGTAAGCAAATTTAAAAGGAATTATACCTCCCATTCCATGCATCACTCAGCTTTCAAAAAGTATCAGAAAAACTTAACTGGAAGTATGTTGAAAAGAAGCATTTCCATATGGCCTCTTGGTTCCAATAACTTTTTAGAACTGGAACCAACTACAGTGTGGATCTATTTTAGAACTTCCACATTTCTTTGATCACAGATCATTCTTTACAAGTGTAAGCTATTAATGGAACTTGTACAGCATGGTGCACACTCAAATTAAAGGAGAAAAAAAATCTCAGAATAATTGCTGCTAGAAGTGGACAAACAGGAATTCTAACACAAAACGTAAAAATACTAAATTAAGAAATTAAAATAACTTTATTTTAGAAAAGACAAAAAATGAAGAAAATAACAAAAGAATTTGTGCAATTATTGAAGCAAATATGTACAAACCAGATAAGCAGTCACTAGTAAATGGCATACATCCACACAATGGTTATTTGGTAAGTGCTACTTTTGCATAAATGTGAAAGTCAGTATCATTCAAGCTTCTAGTGAGCTTAACTGTGGTCTCTTGTGAGGAACATCATTTCTAAATGACACATTATCTTATAATAAAAGAATTATTTTTAAGTGTAGTCTCTAGTCTTCTTTGCTGTTTTCTTAAATACACACTAGAGAAAACAAATTTGCTAGTACTAATATTTTTTATGGACTGCTTATCTAGATCTTGCAGAAAACAATTGGCAAAGTGCGTACTTGGTCTTGTACTGTTAAACTTCTTTTCACCAATGAGAGGACATACAGTTTGGAGAATTATCTCGGATCTAAGCCATTTTGTCAGTAGCAATATAAGGAATGGGAATCAAGAAAATTAACTTCAATCCAGTTCTTCCCCACCTGCCCCGCTCCACTGAGAAAGTTTACATATGTGGAAGCTCTTTGAAATAAGTAAATCCTTGGGTGTGATTCACCATGGAAAAGAACTTTTCTGCCTTTTGGGGATTTTACCCTACAAATGTATGGGCTGCTATCAGTGTAACACAGCATCATGTTTTACAGTAAAACATTTTTTGTAAGTAGAGGAGGTACACTCTAAAATAATAATAAAAAATGTAGTAAAGTAAATTCCTAAACCAGTAATATAGTCATTTATTATCATTATCAGTTATTATATGCTATGTAATTATATGTGCTATATTTTTATATGACTGGCATACCAACATTGTCAAACATGCTATTGTATTCTATATAATGGCTATGATGTCACTAAGCAATAGGAATAATAAAATCTCCTGGAAGGATTCAGATTTTTTACACTGGTTCTTCAGATTTCAAATTTTTTATTTTTATTTGGTTGCCTGCATTTCTTGCTGTCTTCTAGATTTTTATACCCATTTAGAACTTACTATTACCTTTTTTGTGCTCTAAAATGCCTCCACTTATTTCACTTCTATTCATCTTAAAATTCTCTTGGTAGAATTTGACCATTTTTAGTACTAAAGCATTGAATCATGGTGATCAGTTCATGAGCATCTCTTAGTAAATTGCCTGCTGAGGATGTTGACTTTGTTAATCTTAGAGCATCAAGGTAGAGTCAGAAGAGGCCTTTCAGAACATTTATCACAATCTGCTAATTTTACTCACAAGGAAATTGTATTCTGAAAAATTTCAATAACTCATCCCAGATTAAACTTGCTGGTGGTTGGCAAGTTTAGGATCTAAATTTCTTTGCCTAAGTTCAGTTTTTGTTTTGTGTTTGCTGTTTGCATGTTTGTTTCACTTCACACTGATTTCCTCATCACAAATGAAATTTGCTTAACAAGATTAATATCAATAAGAATAAAACTGTTTTCCCCAATATTTCATCATTTCTAAACTTTTCACATCTTTTTATTGTTACTAAAATGTCATTTTCTGTTTAGTAAAACAAAGGAAGCCTGGTATCAGCTAAATCATCATACTCCTCCTGCTGGAAAGAAAGATAACTACAGATAATAAATAACCCTCAAATTCATCCACCAAATAAATTGTGCTAGATGCTCAAGTGGTAAAGAGGTAGGTATATAAGAAATTAGGGAGACAAGACTGCATGTAGAAAACATTTTGGGCATAATATAGAATTCTATTCATCTCTGAGGCCATTAATCTTGTTCTCCTGTGACATGTTCAAAGTATATGATGTTGTGACAAAAAATATACATGAGGGGTGGGGTTGGAGGTGTAGCTCAGTGATAGAGCACTTGCTAAGCACGCATGAGGCCCAGGGTTCAATTCCCAGGACCAAAAGAAAAACATAAAAAGAAAAAACTTGTATAATATCAAATGTAAGAACCCCATATGTCCCTTGTTGAAGATAGAACTTACCTAGCTATATGGGTAATGTTTTATAACGTTACAGAACAATCTATCAAGAAAATGCATGATATACGTGATGCTAACTTCTTCCTCACAGCAGTGATATATAACAATACCTTCCGAGCCAGGAACTTGACCTTTGTCCTGATGCTTCCTATGGTGCACCTGCAGTCCACTTAGTTCCTTTTACTGGGTGTTAACATGAGAAAGTCTACATCTCTGTGTGCTGTTTTCCTAATTCTCGGTGCAATAGCTTAAGCTATTTTCAAGTCACACATAAGAAGAAAAATTAATTCCATAATAATTCCAAATTTCTGTTAATAATTAGCTTTTAAAGATAAAAACTATGAGGGAACTATTAAAAGTTCTTTCTACATACAAATTCTTCATCATCTTGAATGCAATGTTGCTGTTAACAAGACTTAAAAAAATGGTTCTCACTAGCTTACAAGGTTATTTGGAAAGGAGTAAATATTTTATTAAGCCTACCAGAATTACTTATTGACTATCTTTTCCCTCCCTTCCCTATAACTACATGGCATTGCTAATAAAATAAATCAAATGTTACATATTCATTTATAGTACTATGTCCCAGATTTACTTAGCTCTCCTTGGAGGCAAAGATATAGCTCCTTATTTTGTATAGGTACCATCTAACTAGACTTTATGATTTAGGGTAGGGAAAGAGCACTCTTAGAATATCAAATAATATCAAATAATATTGCTGATCACTTATTGTAATCTAGGCACTGTACTAAACACCTCTACTTTATCTTATTTAATCTTGTCAACAACCCTACGCATTAGGTACTATTATTGCCCCTACTCTTTCATGAAGAAACCAGAGTTTGGGGAGGGTAAATAACCTGCCCAATACTATAGCACTGGTGCTTGGTGGAGGCCTGGCTTTGATCCTGCCAGCCTATGCCTTTAACCACTCTGTTTCTCATAACTGAGCTGTGAGAAAGAACTTACAATGCTATTCCTAAAGGCAAACTTGGGCTGGACCCTTTATGTGCTAGGAAATCTCTAGACAGCTTATGAACACCATGGACAGGCTCTTACCTAGATGCTCTCTATAGAAAATGGTTGAAGCAGCTCAATGGATATCAGGCAAAGTTATGTTTAGTTTCCCACATATTTGTTGCTATTAAACACTTTTCTGATACAAAAGAAGATATATGGGAATGCAAGCTGCAGAGAATGATGGTATTTAAAAGAAATCATTGAGTATTCTCTATATATTTTATCTATTTCAATTAGAACTTACTTAGGACACCTGAAAATTACAACACATTACAGTGTCAAGCCACTTGAAAAGGCCACATGTTCTCTCTGATATGTGGATGCTGACTCACAATGGGGAGGGGGAGGTTCACCAAATTGGACAGGATGGAGTAGAGGAAAGGGTGAAGGGATGGGAATGGGAAATACAGTAGAATACATAGAATATAACTTTCTTATGGTCATATATGAATACAAGACCAGTGTAACTCCTCATCATGAGCAACCACAAAAATGGAAAGTTATACTCCATGTATATATGATATGTCAAAATACATTCTACTCTCATGTATAACTAAAAAGAACAAAAAAATTTAAAAATTAATGTAAAGAATTACCAAGTATCATATAAATAATTACAGTATTATGATGTCCAGAATCATAAGTTCTCATCTCTGTTCTACCAATAAAAAAATGAATGGCCTTGAGCAAGTCACTTATTTGTAATATGAAGATGGTAATAACAATAGTGATTGATATGTTGACTTAAAGAATGTACTCAGTGTCAAGTGCCTCCTACCTGGAAAGCACCTAGACAGAGTTGGCTAACATTGTGACTTATATATACATAGTTGCTCCACATGGACAGGTGTCTGCATGTTGACGTGTGAAAAACTGAGACGGGACTTGTGCATGTAACTAATTCCTCTAGAGTTTCAAGGCTAGGGTAAAGGTATAGTGAAGATGATTGGGTTCCTCCATTATGATTTGTCCCTTCTTTTTTTACACCTTACCACCGGTTAAAAACCATGGCAATAAAGAATATTCAGTAAATACAATCTTAATGCAAAGAGGGAAAAATTACTTCTGGGTAAGTGACAATGGCAAGAAAAATCACACATTTATGCAGAAAGAAAAGTAGTATAAAATGTGAAAAAAAATAGTGATTATGATTGAATTGGGGTTTTGGAGTCAAAGAAGCTCCTACTAGAATTTTGAATCTACCACTTAAACATTTATAACCCTTGGCTAAATTACTTAAACTGTTCCACCCAGTATTAATTGTGACTAATAATAGTTATTTTACAGTGGCTATTATAACGAATACAAATATAAATAGATCTAAAACAGGGCCTCTGAAATAACAGGAACTAAATAAATGTTGGCAGAAACTCTATAAGAAATATAACTCTTAATATTATAGCACTGGTTGGAGCAATAGTTGTAACAAACTGATTTGCATCCTCTGAAACAGAAAGTTCTCACAATCATAGAATAATCTTGATGAACATATTTTATAAATTAAGCATATATAGCATGAAAATTTCACTGACAAAGAGAATACACTCTAAGTAATCTATGAATTCTTAGCTATACACTTGGAGAATGTATCTGCAACTGGCAAAAATTGGTTACCAAAAAGAAATTCTTTTAGTTAAATGTATTCCTTCCCCATTATTTAAATTAGAATTGTAGTGACTGACTTGTTTGATTTCTTGGAATGTAGGTATCTTATGACTTCCTGTTGCATCTTTGTTCTTTCTTTAGCAAAGCAAGATGGTCTGCCTCCAAGTTTAATATAACTGAATGAACTTGGGGCTATCAAGTAAGCACGTTAAAAATATACCCAAGGCTTTTGACAATATCTGACACTGGTCATTAAATAACCATCCTGCAGCTCACAGAGCCCAGAAATAGCACTTTGTATCTTATTACCTGAAGGGATTAAAAGAAAACTATATATCAGAGCACAGTTCTGAGTTTCAGAAACAGAAGGTTTCTAAAGTTTTAAATGACCTAAAACTCCCTCAAACAAAACTAAAGGAGATCAAAGTTTTGGCCCAGCAACTCTGAATATCAGATGAATTGCCCTGGTTGGGTCAGCTCGATTATTCTTCTTTAGCCTGATTGTTTCTCTCTATCACCTTGTGCCATTAATGGAGAAATTAATCTTTGAAGTTCTAATGGCTCAGCGTTTCCAATTATTCATTTCAGCTAAGGAATTTTTTTTTTTAAAGAAAAGCTTAGTGTTCTCAGTTACGATAAGCCTACCAGCAGACACTGCTATCCAACCTGAACGGCCACCCACAAAATTCATCTATTCCATAGAAATTTTTCTGAGGATTTAAAAAAAATCTCTTCTACTACTTATTTCCTTTCTTAAGTCCAAACTTATAATCAGCTTAAAGCATAAAAATTGCTTAATAAGCATTTTAACATTTTTTCCCCCTAAAGAGTACTTAGAAGGGAAAACATAGGAATAAGGAAGGAATGTGGAATAACAAGCTATCCTTCTCTGTCCATGGAGGATTGCTTCCAGGAACCCCACAGGTCCCAAAATCCATGGATGCTCAAGTCTCTGATATAAAAATGGCATAATAAAAATGCATATAATTTATATATATCATCTCACATGCTTTTAAAAATATATTTTTATAAAAAATAAAATTGGTAAACATTATGAAAAAATATCAGAATTGCATACTTAAAATGGGTGACTTTATAGTATGTAAATTATTTTTAGTAAAACTCAAGAGATACTTTGAAATAAAAATTTTTTTTATTTTTAATTGACACATAGTAATTATACTTATTTATAAAATATATTGTGACATTTCAATATATATGTATACAACATGTAATAAATAGATCAGGATAATTGATCTATCTATTACCACAGATATTTATTATTTTTTGTGTGTGTTGGGAATATTTAAAATGCTCTCTTTTAGCTATTTTGAAATGTTAAATTTATGCTTAACAACAACAGTTATTCTACTGTTCTATGGAATATTAGAAGTTATTCTTTCTAGCTGGATACAGTGGTGCACACCTGTAATCTTAGCAGCTCAGGAGGCTGAGGCAGGAGAATTACAAGTTCAAAGCCAGTCTCAGCAAAGCAACTTAGCAAGACTCTGTCTCAAAATAAAAAATGGGCTGGGGATGGGGCTCATTGGGAACGTGCCCCTGGGTTCAATCCCTGATACCAAAAAAATAATTATTATTATTCTTCCTAACCAACTGTGTCCCTGTTGCTCTTAACCATTCTTTTTCTATTTATCCCTCCCCAATACCCTTCCCAGCCTTATCTTTGAAATTGTCTCTAGATTATTTATAATACATTGAAAAATGCTATTCAAATAGTTGTCATACTATATCATTTAGGGAATAACCACAAGAAAAAAAGTCTATGCATGTTCAATATAGACATAATTTTAAAAATTATGCTACCACAGTTGATTGGATCCATGGATGTGGAACCCACAGATACAGTTGGCGAAATGCACAGTCTTAGGACAAGCATTATGATCTAAAACATACTATCCTGACACTTTAGTCCTGGTTTTTTACTTCCCCAGATCATAGGAATGCATTGAGCTCTTCTAACTTGAAAAGAAAATAAAACAAAACAATCTTCTTGCTCTCGCATCTACTTCCTAGGTCCATTGTGACCCTTCATTGTCTTCATTGAATAATTCCTTCTGCTATTTGTCATTCAACTTTGATGAGAAGACAAGGCTCTATGAACATATAGCACTTGTAAGCATAATTTACCAAGCAGCCTGTCAATGCGTAAGAAAAGTTTTGGTGAAGACATTACTTCAGCTACTTTGGGGATGCCAATAAAATTCTATTGACTTTGGCAAGGCCAGGGAGTTGTGTTTCTCTCTCTGGTAAACTCTATGATCAGTCTTCATTTTCAGGAGACATGAAGACAAGGAGATTATGGCTCCCCTTACATTATTCTGTATTCATTCAAGAGTTGTGCTTCTAAGCAATAACATGCTAAAACAAGATCCTTCAAAAACAAGCATAGTCTGGTTTTTAACATCCTTTTGTTGGTGAATGATTATAGATTGAAGGTGATTTATTACTTCTCTAGAGCATGTTTAGAAAAGAACTCTAATAATTGATGTCTTATGAAATTTCCACTTAAAAAGGTTCACTTTTGCAAAATTGCCCAATTTTTCACAGAATCGAATAAAGTGAACATAATCTTTTAGTTATAATTCATTTGAGTAGGGAACTCAGTGCCAAGGAATTCAATCTCCAGAGATGGGCATATGATCCTAGGTTTGGGAAGTAATGAGGTGCTAGGAATTTTTTCTTTTACCTGGGGTACAGTTTTACACTTGCATTAATAATGTTTATAATGCCACATCTCCTTCGGTCCCACATCAAATGACACCAGTCCACGGAGGCCTTCCATAACTCTCCTCTCTGGAGCATTCCCCATCCCATTACTTTCTATTACATTACCCTGGTTCTTTCCATATAGCATTCATCATAGTGTAAAACTATTATATTTATTGAATGTCTTAACCTACTGGAGTGTAAACCTCTGAGATCAAGTGACTTGTCACCTTCTCCATTTCTGTATCTCCAGGACCATTTCTGTGAGGGTTAAACAGGCTCATATTTGAATGTTATTGGGTTGAATGAATAAGAAAATAAACTTAAATTTTCTTCTACCCATTCAGTCTTTTTGACCTGGATCACTACATTGAATGTCTCTCCTTTGTTCCAAATCCCTCTTCTTTCAAGAATATTTTGGTTTTTTGAGGATTTCTCCACCATCACTTGGGTACCAGGTATAAGTTCACTTAAAAACAACTACAATCATGAGATTAACCAATTATTTGCCCAAGATTTGAGGATATTTGAGGATATGGGACTTTATGTGCTAAAACCATTAAAGTCCAGGGAAAGCCAGGTCAAATTTTTTCCTGTACAGCTCACCTCTCACTCAATAGTTATCATTAATAATTTATTTTATTTTTCAACCACTATTTTTTGCATAAAAATTTCATTGCATAGACAATTTTGAATTCAGTCCTTTCCAATTAATTTTATATCATAAGCATTTTCCCATATGATTAAAATGTTTCTTTAACATCTTTTTTTAAAACTGTTTAATAATCTACATTATAGTTTAGAATCAATGTAATGTTATTAATGTAATTAATGACTTAAGACCATAGACTCTAGAGCCAGATTGCTGTGTTCAAAATCCAACTCTGCCTTGGACCTTTTACTTATCCTCCCTGTGTCTTAGTTTCCTTCTCTCTAATATAGGAACCAATAAAGTATGCCTTATAGGGTTGTTTGGAAGATTAAATGGTTTCATATTTGAACGTTATTAACACTAATTATCTCTGTTTTTCTTGGTAGACTGTCATGGAGTGTGATAGAATATTCATAACATATCTAGGTCTTTGTTAGAACCTGCTTTCTCCCTTTATCTTTCAGAGGCAATACTCCCAAATAAAACTGTTGTATTCCTAACTCCATGTCTGCATCTCCTTCCCAGAGGAACCAAACAATACAGAAACTTTGCTAATTTGATATGAGAAAAAAGATATTTCATTATTTTAATTGCACTTCTTTGATTAGAGATGCAGTTGAACATTTACTTCTTATCCTTATTATGTTCTGAAATGTCTTCTTTTATTTTTGTTTTTCCTTCAATACTAGAGATTGAACCCAGGGCCTTACATGTACTAGACACTAAACTACAACCCAAATCCCTTTTAAAATTTTATTTTGAGCTAGTCTCCCTAAATTGCTCAGGCTAGCCTTGAACTTGTGATCCCCCTGCAGAGTTCTCCCTGATAGCTGGGATTACAGATTACCACCATACCTGGCTGAACTGTTCCTCATTTTGAATTGACTGTGTTCTTTACCCATTTTTGCTATTGGGATCTTGGTATTTTTCCTTGTCTGTATAAGCTCTTTATATAGAAAAGGTGTTAGCCCTTTTATGCTATAACTGGTTTTGATGTACAGAAATTTTACATTGTTATATAGTCAAATGATAAATTATACTTTTTATCTTTAATCTAAAGCCAAGAAAGCACGTTCTCTTCCAAAGATCAGAGTCACTTATAATCTCTCCTTATTTATGAAGAGTTTATATGTAGGGCATCTAGAATAAATTTTCACACACAGTGAAACGAAAATCTAAATTGATTTTTTTCTATCTTACCAAATCTCTCCAGACCATTTAGTGGACGATCTTACCCTCTCTGATTGATTTGGCATATCTTCTAATACCATTTATTAAAATTTTATATATGCTGGGTTCATTTCCTGTTACATGAGTTTATCTTTTTGCTAACACTATATTTGCTAAAAATGACTGTAGTTTTATTATCTGTTTTAATATTTGCTACATTGAGTCTCAATCAATAAACTTCCTAGGCTTCTGTACTTTTTTCCAAAGTGCAGTTATGGCACTTTAGATTGTGTCTATACAAAATCACTTCATCTTTTTCTTACTGTCCCAAGATTGGAAGATTTGTTATTGCTGAGGCTAGTGGTGATGATAATAATATAGAGAATCTCATAAAGCCTCTCCATAAAGGAGGAAAAACTAATTTGTGGAGCAGAGCTGTTTAAAACACGATACAAATGTGATTAGAATGGCCTCTTTTGCATGTATAGGAGCCTGCCTGCTTCATCTTATTTTCTAATGAAGAGCAATCCATGAGTCTATGGCCCAGAATAAAATAATAAGATTCCAGGACCATGTTATGATAACATGAAGCAAAGCTTCTTGGCGAACTCTGTAGCCAACAACATCACCTGTTCTGGACAAAGAATGCCATCAATATTCATGGGGCGGAAAGTAAGTGGAAAAAGGATTATGGACAAGATTTGTTTGGTAACTTGTGTTGCCTCCACCACTATTTATTCATTAATCCTGGCCAGATTGAGCTCAGGAGGAAAGAGGAAGAAAGGGGAAATGACAAGGTGAACAGTAGGCAGGGGGATGCTATTGAATCATGATGCAAAGAAAAGACCACCAACTCCAATTTTAAACCAAATTAAAGCAAGCTTATATTGTGTACACAAGAGAGCTGATCAGTGACTGCTTCACCCGAAAAAACAGGGCCAGAGGACAGCGTCTGGTCTAAGGGCAAGGTGGGGTGTTATAACAAAAGTTACAAAGGTGAGTGTCTTGGGAACTTATATCTGACAGGGTTCAAGCAAGCGAAATACAAGGGCAGATAGCAGGTTAATGATCTACATGGCTTAACATCTCAAGGTAGGGAGAAACTCAGATTCAACATCAGAGTTAATGAGGAGCAGCTGGGATTTCAGGGAGGGTTGTTATCTGGTCAAGGAGAACTGGGCACGGGTAAGTTCAAAGCAAGGGCAAGAATCCCAAGCAAATTTTTGAAACATCAAAGGTATGGTCAGGCCAAATAGAAATCTTAGAATTTTACAGTAAAACAGAAATGAACTTTTCATGACTTTGTGACGAGATGGCTCCCAATCTTAAAATGGAATTAGGCTGGGTTCATCAATGCCAACCAGCAGCTTGGCATGGATCCTAAATGTTTACCCCCAGGAAAAATACTACCAATGAAAAATAAAAGGTGGAGGAGCTTGAAAGGACTTTGAAATTCCATTGTAACAAAAATCACCTTAGCCAACTGCAATTGTGCAAATATATTTTCATTCAAATGAAATCTGCAATTTAATTTGGGATACAATTAATGCTTTGTATTATAACTGGAATCACATCTAACTGAATTTTTCTGTACTTCTATAGCAAAAGATAAAAGATTGTTTTCTTTTTTTTTTAATATGGTTTTCTTTCTCCCCTGACCCCTGCTTTTTTTTTTTTTTTTTTTTTTTTTTTTTTTTTTTTTTTTTTTTTTTTGGTTTCTGTTGCTTTTGTGCTTTTAAAATGAAGTTTTTTAAAAAAGTGTGCAACTTTCAATTCACTCATATGGATAAATAAGAAAAGGGCAAATAATTCTTTGGATAATTAACTTAATAAAAGCAGAAATAAATATGTAGCTGAGGCTCATAAAGTGAAACAGAATACAACCTAAGGCTCTGTATCAATCAGGGTTCTCCAGAGAAACAGAAACAATAGAATATCATAGATATATTAGAGGGGAGACAATCGTCTCACAAAATTATCGAGTCCAATAGGTCCTACCATCTGCTATCTGCAAACTGGAGAACCAGAAAAACTGTTGGTGTAATCCAACAATTTGAAGACCTCAGTACTGGAGAAGCTAATAGGGCAACTCCCAGTCTCAGTCCAACACCTTAGAAGCAGAAGCTCCAAAGTCTGAGGTCAGGAGATGAATGTCCCAGCTCAGAAGAGAGATTGAATTTGCCCTATCTCTTCCTTTGTGGTCAGTTCTGGCCTTCAATGGATTGGATGGTTCCCACCCATGTTGGGGAAGGTGATCTTCTTTACTCAACCCACTGATTCAAATGCTAACCTCTTCCAGTAATACCATCACAGACTCATCAGAGATGTTTTACTGGCTCTCTGGTTATCTCTTAGTCAAATCAACACATAAAACCATCACACTATGGATGAAGTTTTTCCTTTTAACCAACAATTTTTTCCCTACCACAGCCACAGTTTTAAAACTCAAATGTGAATGTAGTCCTTATGAAAAAGAGAAACTCTCTACTCTGATTAAGGATCTTCTAGTATCCCCCAAGACTATCAAGATTGGCAGGCTGCTGTAGGGTTGGGCCACAAAGCCACTTTCTGAAAACAGCCCAGGAAACAGCTAAGCTCCAGCCCAGATAAAGAATTTTTTTGTATGTGCTTAGTGAAAAGTAATTAGACTTTGAAAGATTGCGTGAAGGTGGCATATTTTTATAACATAGGAAAACTAGTTCAACTCCTAGAAACAATGAGGCACCACCTCACTTTCTGATTAGATGATAAATTCAAGCCAAAGGAAAAATTACCTAAAAACAATTATTACAAATATTGCTTAGAACAGGAAGGGATGTTAGTCCTAGGTAAAGGTGATGTGTTTGAAAACATAAGGCATGCATTCTAGAAGAGGCAAATTAGCATAGTAATTCACAGCACAGATCTTGTGATTGCACAGACCCAGAATCTGTTACCTTAGGGCTCTGGACAATGAGTTTCTTCAGCTTCGAAGTGGAAATGCTAATTTTCTTACCTCACAGGCTAATTTTGAAATTAAATGAGATAGGCCTGTGAAGCACTTAGCCCAGAAGCAGGCCCTTTGTAAGTATTTAATCAATGATAGATATTATGGTCATCAGCCAAAGACCAGAGGAGCTAGAGAGGTTTTCTAGTCTATCCATCTGCTTCTAATTTGGATCACATTAAACACTTATAGAAAACAAAATGAATCCCTCTTATTTTTAAAGATACTAAAGGAAAGGAAAATACCTGTTTTGTTTTGTTTTGTTTTTTACAGGAATTCTTTCTTATTCAGAAATGTTTTTTAGTTTTTCCAAAAACCTCTCAAGTTACAACTTTAGCTTATTTATTCTTGGCTCTCATTACTAAGGGTGGAAATCAGTTAACACTCTCTTTCGTGATCTAGATACTGTTCTTGACCAAAAAAATGATCACTTGGTTCTCTTTTCCCTTTCTCATTCTCCTATTCTCCATCCCAAACTTAGAGCTAACTACCCCACCACTATCAACATTCTGAGAGAAAATAAAGGAAATAATACACTTATTATAATAGGATTATAGTTTATAGTAGGAACATTCATTAATCCTAAACACTATATAGTGACTCCCAGATCTGATTTATAACTTATCTAGGAATTGACCTGTACCAAGAAGAATAACGGCAAAGTGAGCAACCAACTCAAGACAATAGATTATGTAGGTGTTGGGTGTGTGGGAAACCTTGCCTTTTGGTTCTATTTCCCCCATCAGGTTTCTCTCCGCTGAAGTTAAGTTTCTGTCTCTTGGGAAGAACATCACATAATCCCTTACCCCTGCCCCTCCTCTCTGAAGGACACCAAGCCTATAGGCGCCAAAGTCAAAAGTTTTCTCGACCAATCCCCGTGGGACAAGGTGTCTGCTCACCCGTTCCTGAGTCACCCTGCCAATCAGCACCCGCTGAGGCTTGCAGGCTCAGGCTGCTGCTCTCTTGCTCTCCTTTCTTCCCCTTTGGGCAGCCCCCCAATAAAAATCTCTTGGTTGAATTTCCATCTTGTGTGAGTCACTCGCCTTTCAGTAGGGACAAAATCAGACACTGAAGGAAGCCGAGTGTTATGGTTTGGATCTTAAATGTCCTCCAAAAGCTCAAGCATTGGCCACTTGATCTTCAATATAGCAGTGTTCAGAGCGGGATGTGACTGGATCATGAGGGCTGTCACCTCATCAATGGGTTGATCTATTGATATCCATAACAATGGGACACTGGGAGGTGGTCAGAACTTTGGGAGGGGTCTACTTGGAAGGAATGGGTCACTGGGTAACTGTCCTTGATGTTTGTATTTTGTCTCTGGCCTCACCTCTCTCATGCTTCCTGGCCACCACACGCTCCCCACCATGAAGACTTCAGAGAAAGGTGTGAAGGTGGAATGCACAAGACAAGGGAATATTACTCTTAATCATGAATACAAACAGACTGGACTCTTTTTTAAGGGCATAGGCAATATAGTCTATAAGGTGAGTGTATCAATATAAGGGAAAAGAGAGGAAGTCGTAGAAACAGTGTCTTAAGGGCAGCTGTTGTTACGAAATCTCTGGCTTTTTTTCTACAAGGTATTAGATGTATTCATACCATAGAGCAAGATTTTCTGATTTTAAAGAACAGCCATTCAGATAAGTTTAGGCAAGGATCTGCAGAAATTAGTTAGAACCCTCAGACACTGCTGGTGAGAATGTAAAATGCTCAGCCACTTTGGAAGACAGGCCAGCATTCCTCAAAATGCTAATCATGTAACCCAGTGATTCCACCCCTAGGTATGCACCTAAGAGATGTTAAAAAAAAATAACTATATGCACACAAAAATGTGTACAGGAATACTCACAGCAACATGATTCATAATAGCCTAGTAATGGAAAAAACCCAAATGTCCATAAACTGGTGAAAGGACAAATAAAACATGGCAGACCCACACAATGGAATATTAGGCAAATGAAAAGAAACAAAGTACTGGTGCATATATGGATGAATTCTGAAAACTTTCTAATAAATGAAAGAGCCAAACCCAAAAGGCCGTTTATATGAAATTTTTAGTACAGGTAAATCCATAGAATGAAGGCAGATTAGTGGCTGTAAAGAGGTCGGTGAGAGAGAGACAGTGAGGAGTGACTACTAATGGGCACAGAGGGGAGTGATAAAAATGTTCTGGAATTAGATACTGGTGATGATTTCATGACTCTCTGGATGTGTTTAAAAAGAACACTAAATTGTACACTTTAAAGGGTGAACAGTAGGATGTGTGAATTTTATCTCACTAAAGCTGTTATAAAATGCATTTAACTTTAAAATAAGTTCTATAATACCATTTATGGGGTGTGATGAAAAGCAGGAATAGAGTAAGAAAGGAAACAACAGGAAGAGATAATTAATTGAAAAAGTAACAACAATTGGAATTATAACTTCAAAAGGCCTAGAAAGTATTGTTTTAATTCTAATCATCAAAAACTGGACTTGAAGGACAATAGAACAGAATAGAAGACACAGAGACAAACCCACATAAATGCAATTATCTCATACTAGACAAAGGCGCCATAAACTTACATTGAAGAAAAGATGGCCTCTTCAGCAAATGGTGCTGGGAAAACTGGAAATCCATGTGAAACAAAATGAAACTAGACCCCTTTTTCCCATCCTGCACAAAACTCAACTTAAAGCAGATCAAGGACCTAGATTAGACCAGAGATTCTGACCCTACAAGAAAAAAAGTAGGACCAACTCTCCATCATGTTGGCTCAGGAACAGACTTCCTCAATAAGACTCTTAAAGCAAAAGAAATAAAATCAAGAATCAATAAACGGGATGGCATCAAACTAAAAAGCTTCACAGCAAAGGAAACAAATGAACACATGAACAGAGAGCCTACAGAATGGGAGAAATATTTACCACCTGCACCTCAGATGGAGCATTAGTCTCCAGGATATACAAAGAACTCAAAACACTTAACATCAAAAAAAAAAAAAAAAATACAAAAAAACCCAATAAACAAATGGGCTAAGGAACTGAACAGACACTTCTCAGAAGAAGAAATACAATTAATCAACAAATATATAAAAAAATGTTCAATGTCTCTAGCAATTAGAAAAATGCAAATTAAAACTATGCTGAGATTCCATCTTACTATAGTAAGAATGTCAATTATCAAGAATATAAGTCATAATAAATGTTGGTGAGGATGTGTAGGAAAATGTTCACTCACAGTGCTGGTGAGACTGCAAATTGGTGCAACCACTCTGTAAAGCAGTATGGAGATTCCTCAGAAAAACTTGAAATGAAATCACCATTTGACCCAGTAATCCCACTCCTTGGCTTATACTCAAAGGACTTAAAAGCACCAATGACTTTTTTACAATGACGCAGCCACATCAATGTTTATACTAACTCAATTCACAATAACCAAGCTATGGAACCAACCCAGGTGCCCTTCAACAAATGAGTGAATAAAGAAAATCTAATGTATATATACCTGATGGAATACTACTCAGCCTTAAAGAAGAATGAAATTATGGGATTTACCAGTAAATGAATGGAACTGGAGAATATCATGCTATAAGAAGTAAGCCAGTCCCACAAAACCAAAGGCCAAATGTTCTCTCTGATATGTGGATGCTAACCCGTAACAAGGGAGGGTGGGAAGGAGAAGTATAGAAATTCATTGGATTAGACAAAGGGGAATGAAGGGAAGGGAAAGAAGATAGAGATAGGAAAGACAATAGAATGAATCAGACTTAACTTGCCTGTGCTCATATCTGAATACAAGACCAGTGCATCTCTACATCATGTACAACCACAAGATTGGGATCCTAATTGAAATGGATTGCACTCCATGTATGAATAATATGTCAAAATACACTCTACTGTCATGTATATCTAAAATCAACAAATAAAAAAAAAGGTAGGACTATATCTGAAAAAGTGTCATGGAAAGGTTTCCAACAAATTAGAACTTACTTTTTAAAAAATATTATTTTAGTTGTTGATAGTCCTTTATTTTTTTATATGTGGTGCTGAGAATCAAACACAGTGCCTCACACATGCCAGGCAAGTGCATATCACTGAGACACAGCCCCAGCCCAGAACTTACTTTTTTAATAAAAGGAAAGATACCTTAAGAGAGGGAGCATGGGAGGAATAGATGAACTCTGGATAGGCCAGAGGGGTGGAGCGAAAGGGAGGGGACATGGGTTAAAAATGATGGTAGAATGTGATGGACATTATTATCCAAAGTACATGTATGAAGACACAAATTGGTTGTGTCATTATTATCCAAAGTACATGTATGAAGACACAAATTGAATACACTTTGTATACAACCAGAGATATGAAAATTGGTGCTCTATATGTGTAATAAGAATTGTAATGCATTCCACTGTCACATATAAATTAAAAAATTAATTTTAAAAAAAAGATACCTTAAAAGTTTTTTTCTTTGTTCCTCTCCTTTTTCTTTGATTCAGGTTTGAAGTTTAGATTGGCTTGGGTGAAATTTGCCGAGATCTAAAATATTCAGAAAAATTAATATTTGTCAAACAGTATCTTTTATAAATTGTTATGTGTGATATGTAAAATCTCAAGAAATAGAAGTGGGAAATAACCATAGAATGAAGCCAGAAAAACTCTGCCTTTCTTGAAAATAGAGAGGCTAATTTTACAATGCTGAGTTTGGGATCTGGAATGCTAAACATCTCAACTTGGCACATGGAATGTTTTCTCCACCCGAACTCATCACATTCCTTCCTCTATCTTCATGTTAAGGCTGGGTGAAAGGTTCATCAATTCTTGGACATTTCCCAAATTAGACTTGGATTTTTACCTAGGAGAACTTATAATCTGAGTTGTGCTTAGCTTATATCCAGTTCTCAGAACGTACAGCAAATCACTGAAACATTATGATAATGAAACACTGGCAGGTATAAAGAAGTGTCATTTGTTCTAGTCATACTAAATATTTTAGAACAAATTATTCCTGTTTTATGAAATTTCACTGAGAGAAAATTTTGTAAAATCAAAGGTATCATTGTTACAAATTTAAATAAACATCCATATCCACCACGCTCTTTAGAAATAAAATCTACCCCAGTTCAGGACACTGGTTCCAAGACAGATCATCAGGAAGCATCCTAAGACCACTAAATATATCGGAACCAATTCAAATATATTCTGAAAAAACAAAAAGCCACAGTGGTTTAAGTATTTAGAGAACAAATTTAAAGACCAATACTCATCCAGCTGTACAAAGTGTCTAATTACTATGTTTCTTGGATCCCTTTCTCTGTTTTCTTCAGAAAATGATGCTCAGAGTGATTAGGTACATTGATCAAGATAATAGGGCAATGACTAGACTAAATTTAAACTCCAAGTTTTAAAAAAATTTTATTTCAACTTCAGTATTTTTCTAGACGCCTCCCAATTGCCTCACATTATTTCATCTCCCTTTCTGTTTCCTTCTAGGGGACTCCTTGAATTCACCCTCAGAAACATCTTTCTTCACAAAAAGTAAATAAAATTGAACAAATTGATATCTTTTTTCCCCCAAAGTGATATCTTAATAGGCAAAAAGGAACTTGTTTATTTTTTCACATACCTAAAAAAGGGTGGCCCATATTAGTTAAGCTAAAAGAGCAAATGCAACCACATTAGCTTTTAGGGAATAAATAAGTGACCAGATGGTGTAATTGGGCTGCTGGGCAGAAACTGATATGGGATTTTTTTTTCTTGAGTGATTTATTTTAATCTTTTATTTAAACAGCCCTTATTTTTAGATTGTTTGATTAACAGCCAAATTAGAAGCTCAGCGAATTTCTTAGTGGGCAAGTTTAACTTTCCAAAAATGTCCTTGCATATCCACCACACTCTTTAGAAATAAAATCTACCCCAGTTCAGGACACTGGTTCCAAGACAGATCATCTGGAAGCATCCTAAGACCACTAAATATATTGTTACCAATTCAAACATATTCTGAAAAAGCAAACAATAAAACAAAGTCTATGCTTCATATTAGCTGCTCTGATATGCTCTTTCTGTTCTCCTAGTTTACTTTCCTTCTGTATGTCAAAGTTAGTCAACTCCGGGGTTAGTTATTTCTAAACAATATTAGTCAACTGGCTGCCTCATATTCTTTCTCTTCCAGTTCATTGTTGGTGTTCATAAATTATATTGTAAGTCTAATGAGAATGAGTTTTTAAAAAAAGGAAACAGCTGGTGGTTTTATCAAAACATTAAACAACCATGAACTTTGGCAGACAAGGCAGGATTTGAGCTCACAGAGAAATCAGCACTCAGATGGAATCTGAATAGGGTCAGAAGAAAGGGCAAAGATGCCCACCAAAGGCAAATTTGGTGACTATGGAGGGGAAATCTTGAATGTGAAAAGGCAGAGGAAGTGGAAAAGACTTTGACTCCACTGTCACAGATTCCTGGAATTCACAGACAAGAATGGAATATAGGATGGGTATGTGGCACACAACTGTAATCTCAGCAACTGGGAAGCCTGAGGCAGGAAGATCACAAGTTCAAGGCTAGCCTCAGCAACTTAGCAAGACCCTGTCTTAAAAATAAAAAGGAATGGGGATGTGGCTCAGTGGTTAAGTGTCCCTAGGTTCAGTCCCCAGTACCAAAACAAAACAAAACAATAAAACCATGGAATATTGCCTCACTTTCTAATGGGTTAATGTCATTTCACTTTCTATGACCCAGACCTCCTATTTTGAGGTAAGAATGTAGAACATATACATATGTAGGATTCCTCCTTACCTCCAGTAGGTATGGATGTGTTTCTAAAGAATTACATTTTCACTAAATGCAAGGGTGGAGGCTGTGACCTAATCTAAGCCCATCTGAGCATTCTATCCCTGGGACACAATAACTGGCCAGGCCAATCAATACCAACAACCCCAAGATCTGTCATTTCTCTTTGAGTTTTTAGGGGAAGAGGACTACCCCTTTCTTTGGACTCCTAAGTAGAAACCAAAGCTGCTAATGAGGACATCCCATGAAGCCTAAGAATGGAGCTAATATGTTAGAAGGAGCTGAGGACTGAAGATGGAGAGGAACTGAATTCTGATAGCATTGTTTCAGCCTCAAACTCTACCCCAAATGAAGCCTCTGAATTTTTCAGTTTGTGGACCAATGAATTCCCCCTCTCTGATAAAAACAATTAAGTTAGGCTGTACATCACAGGCAACAGAAAGAGTCCAAATTGGTATACACTTCATTTACACCAATGCCTTTGTGTAAACTGTAAATTATTCATACTTTCAGCCCCTTCTGTTGGGAGATAACTTGCTGAATCTTTTGAACTAGTCATTGTGAGATATATAAATCCAGGCAAATGGAAGCAATTATTCACTTTGTGAAAGATGGAACTGTGACGCATCACCTTGTTGCACCAGAGCATTTTACTATCAGAACCCCTTCACATGCACATGCTTGGCCAACAGTGGGACCACAAGTGAATTCAATCAATCTGAGGTCAGCAGTGCCCAGACTGTCACAGGCAGAGAGTTGTTTATTTATGTAGGCAATCAGAATGTAGTAATTAAGCCGAGCTGTAGATGATGTTTCACTTTATAAGCAATGTAAATCCATTTAGGAGTGAAAAATGCCAGTGATTAGGGACTAATAATGAAATAATAAGGTTACAAAAAATCAGAATGGAAAAACACCAGAGCATTTGATTTAGGTCTTAAAAAAAAACAAACAAACAGAGTCTTCTATTAGCTTCCTGTATGGGCTTCCTATCTTAACTTTTTTGTTTGTTTGTTTGTTATTGTGGTGGTAATGGGTTTGGGGCTTTTGTTCTGCTGAGGGTAAAACATAGGGTCTGATGCATGCTAGGCAGGCAATTTACCACTGACCTAAATCCCCAGTCCCCTATTTTAAGTCTTGATCACTTTGAAGACATCACTGGTGGAGAAAAAGGAAAGGATGTTTCAAAATATCTGTTAATTTATCAGTTAGGAAGCTTTCTGTAACACAAAGACAATTTGGCTTAGAGAATAAGGGGATTTATTGACTCATGTAACTAAACTTTTGAGTCAGTTTGAGGCAAAGGCCTGTAATATCATTATGGCCTTTGCTCCTTTCTCTTCTACCCCTAATTCCCTTGGCCATGCCCTCCTTCTTGTATCAGTTTTAACTTAGGCTGACTTTGCTCATGTTAGCAAGGTGGCAGAACTAAATTCTTTCTCATTTACATTGGGGGAAAAAAGTGCTTCCCTTGCAACCATAAAACCAAATTATTAAGCTTTGCCCTGACTGGACTTTCCCTCTCTGAAGAAAAATTACTGTGGTCTTGGAGGTCACATACCACAGTAATTTTAGGCCTGGGAAATAAGCCCATGGCTGACTCAATAACAAACTGAAGGCTACACTAATGAGAAATCACCTGTAGAGATAGGGAAAAAGGGGATCCAACATGGCGGCCGGCACGGAGGTATCAAGTCTCTGACCTCTCCAGCTGCGTGGGCATAGGGAGTCTTAAATCGTCTAAATGCCGTTTGCTCAAGATCACTAGGCATTGCTGAGCTAACGTGGATCTGGGGCGAATAGCCTGCTCCAATCAGACCACACACCGAGCCCGGAGCGGCCGAATCTAGGCTCCCATTCGCCTGCGTGTCGCAGACAAACTGCTCAGGCTCAGTGCTAAAGAACCTGCAGAAACTGCTTCTCGGTCCGGGTCCCACCGAATACTGTGGAGGTAAATACCAACCGAGCCTTCATAGGCAGTGGCAACAGGATTGAGACGGGGCTTGGGAGGGCTGGTCAGGACCCACCCGTTGCTTTGGTCACCCGGCAAAGGGAACGAAATGCTGCCATTCGCATGGGATCCCAACATGGCAGAGAACTGACGTCATCAGAAATCGGTGGAGGAGATAACTTAATTGATACCAGCGGCAACAGGTGTGTAATCCCCTAGCCCCCCACACACACATAGCGGGGAAACCTCAAGGGCCCCTCCCATCTCTCCCATGAGAGAGATAGTCAGACCGAGGGATTCAGGAGTGGCGCGGGACCCGCGGCTACCACTCCCACCAGCGCAGACAACTGAGGTCTCTTGCAACAGCTCCTGGGGGTGTCCCTACCAGAGGGCAAGCAAAATACACGGAGGGCTCTCAGCCCCAAGCTCCACAACCTTAGGGGCTGAGGGATTGACAAGCAGGGAGAGTGTGACCAGTTGTACAAGAAGATAGGGCTCCCGTGAGCAGCAGACCTGGCGTGTAGCCAGTATTCTGGTGAGCGTCACCTGTGAACGGGGCCAGTGGCGAGGTGACTAGACACAAGAAACGGCCGGAGGCACTCAGGAGTGGAGACCCGCCCAGTCGGGGAGGAGGAGCTGCTGCACAGTGATTGGTTCCCGCGCACTGAGAGGAGAAGCTTGGCCCGGTGGGCACAGCAACACCTACTGGAAGAGAAGTTAATCGAACTCTAAGACTGCATTTTTAAATTTTTTTTTTAATTTTTAACTTTAATTTTTTTCTTTTTTAATTTTTTAAAATTAAATTTGTATTACTTTTTATTTTTTATTATCACCTTTTTTTATTATTATTTTTAAATTTTTTCTTTTTTTATTCTCTATTTTTTTTCTTTTTGTCTTTTCATTCCTTTTCAATTTCCTTATTCCCCTTTCCTTGAATTCTATCTGTTTACTCTCATTCTCTTTAGTGACTTTTTCCCTTCCCTTCTAATACTTTTCCTCCCAAGCAATACCATGATGTTTATGTGTAATTTACTAAATATGTATAGGTCAATGTTCCGGGACATTATATAGTCCTACCAAGAACTTAACTTTCCCCAAATACTCCAGACCACTCTCCTGTTAATATCCCTCATCAGTAGAGCAACCTTCCAAGGTTTCCAAGAGATACCAACCTCAATACCATCACATCATTCAACCTAAACATAAGTCCCAAGACCAAACTGCAGACTGCTATATCCCATCAGAATCCGTACACAGTTTAGGAAACGAATGAATCTACACTAAAGTGCAACAAAACTCATCATCTCTAGTCATAGTCTCCCATCACAAAACAGAGACCCCAGAGACACACAAAACCAAATAAATTTATAGGAGTAAACAGTAACTTAGCAGTCAAACAGAGCAAGAAGTAATATAAGCAGCATGAAAAAGCAAGGAAGAAAAGGAGTACAAATAATGCAGGACAGCCTAAATATACAGGAGGACCTAGAGACATCAGAAAAATGGCCAAATAAAGAACTCAGAGAATAACTTAGACAGATGGAATGGAATCTTAGAGAGGATATGAGACAGCAAATTCAAACATTGAAAGAACTCATTGAAAATGAAATACACAAGCAAATAAAAGAAGCAAATAAGCATCTTTATCAGGAGATAGAGATTATAAAAAAATCAAACAATAATTTTAGAAATGAAGGAAACTATAACCCAAATTAAAAACTCAAATGAGAGTATCACATACAGAGTGGAGCAAGTAGAAGCCAGAACATCAGATAATGAAGACAAAATATATCATCTTGAAAAGAGTCTAGCCAACTCAGGAAGGATGGTAAAAAATCACGAGGAAAAACATCCAAGAGATATCAGATAACATAAAAAAAACAAACTTAAGAGTCATCGGGATAGAGGAAGGCATAGAGGTTCAAACCAAGGGAATGGACAACCTGTTGAATTAAATAATTATAGAAAACATTCCAGACATAAAAAAGGAAATGGATGTACAAATTGTAGATGCATACAGGACACTGAGCATAAAAATCACAGTAAACCAACGCCAAGACACATTTTTATGAAGATATCCAATATACAGAACAAAGAGAAAATATTAAAAGCTTCAAAAGAAAGGAGGCAGATTACATTCAGGGGTAAACCAATAAGGTTAACAACGGATTTTTCATCACAGATGCTGAAAGCAAGAAGATCCTGGAAAAACATATTTCAAACACTGAAAGACAATGGATGCCAACCAAGAATTTTGTACCCAGCAAAATTAAGCTTCAGGTATGACAACAAAATAAAAATCTTTCATGATAAACAAAAGATAAAAGAATTTGCAGCCAGAAAACCAGCATTGCAAAGCATCTTGAGCAAAACACTACATGAGGAAGAAATGAAAAACAATAACCAAAACCAACAGTGGGAAGTACCTCAGTAAGCCAGAGAGCAGGGGGAAAACTAATGATGGAGAAACAAACCAAATTTTAAAAATAAATAAATAAATAATCAAACATGGCTGGAAGTACAAATCATATATCAATAGTAACTCTAAACGTAAATGGCTTAAACTCACCAATAAAGCAACATAGACTGGTAACATGGATTAAAAAAACAAATAAAAACAATATGCTGCCTACAGGAGACACATTTGATTGGAAAAGACATACACAGGCTGAAGGTGAAAGGTTGGGAAAAAACATACCACGCACACGGTCCACATAAGCAAGCAGGGGTGGCCATCCTCATATCGAATAAAATCGACTTCAAGATTAAGCTAATCAAAAGGGATAAGGAAGGACATTATATACTGTTAAAAAGAACCATTCACCAACAAGACATAAAAATTATCAATATTTATGCACCAAATAATGGTGCTGAGACATTCATAAAACAAACTCTCCTCAAGTTCAAGAATCAAATAGACCACAACACAATAATTATGGGTGACTTCAACACTCCTCTCTCAACATTGGACAAATCCTCCAAACAAAACTTGAGTAAAGAAACAATAGAACTCAATATCACAATCAATAACCTAGACTTAACTGACATATATAGAATATATCAACCATCATCAAGTGGATATACTTTCTTCTCAGTAGCACATGGATCCTTCTCAAAAATAGACCATATATTATGCCATAGGGCAAACCTCAGTAAATATAAAGGGGTGGAGATAATACCATGCATTTTATCTGATCATAATGGAATGAACTGGAAATCAACAATAAAAGAAGGAAGGAAAAATCATACATCACATGGAAAAGGAACAATATGTTACTGAATGATCAATGGGTTACAGAAGACATAAAGGAGGAAATCAAAAATTCTTAGAGACAAATGAAAATACAGACACAACATATCAGAATCTATGGGACACAATGAGAGCAGTTTTAAGAGGGAAATTCATCGCCTGGAGGTCATTCCTCAAAAAAAGAAAAAACTAACAAATAAAGGAGCTCAGACTTCATCTCAAAGCCCTAGAAAAGGAAGAGCAAAACAACAGCAAATGTAGCAGAAGGCAAAAAATAATTAAAATCAGAGCAGAAATCAACGAAATTGAAACAAAAGAAACTATTGAAAAAATTGACAAAACTAAAAGTTGGTTCTTTGAAAAAATAAATAAGATTGACAGACCCTTAGCCATGCTAATGAAGAGAAGAAGAGAGAGAACTCAAATTACTAACATACGAGATGAAAAAGGAAATATCATAACAGATGCTACAGAAATACAGAAGACAATTAGAAATTATCTTGAAACCCTATATTCCAATAAAATAGAAGATAGTGAAGACATGGATAAATTTCTTAAGTCATATGATTTGCCCAGACTGAGTCAGGAGGATACACACAATTTGATCAGACCAATATCAATGGATGAAATAGAAGAAGCAATCAAAGGACTACCAACCAAGAGAAGCCCAGGACCGGATGGGTATACAGCAGAGTTTTACAAAACCTTTAAAGAAGAATTAATACCAATACTTTTCAAGTTATTTCAGGAAATAGAAAAAGAGGGAGCTCTTCCAAATTCATTCTATGAGGCCAACATCACCCTGATTCCAAAACCAGACAAAGACACCTCAAAGAAAGAAAACTACAGACCAATATCTCTAATGAACCTAGATGCAAAAATCCTCAATAAAATTCTGGTGAATCAGATACAAAAACACATCAAAAAAATGTGCACCATGATCAAGTAGGATTCATCCCTGGGATGCAAGGCTGATTCAATATACGGAAATCAATAAATGTTATTAACCACATCAATAGACTTAAAGATAAGAACCATATGATCATCTTGATAGACGCAGAAAAAGCATTCGACAAAGTACAGCATCCCTTTATGTTCAAAACACTAGAAAAACTAGGGATAACAGGAACTTACCTCAGCATTGTAAAAGCTATCTATGCTAAGCCTCAGGCTAGCATCATTCTGAATGGAGAAAAATTGAAGGCATTCCCTCTAAAATCTGGAACAAGACAGGGATGCCCTCTATCACTACTTCTATTCAATATAGTCCTTGAAACACTGGCCAGAGCAATTAGACGAAAGAAATTAAAGGCATAAAAATAGGAAAAGAAGAACTAAAATTATCACTATTTGCGGATGATATGATCCTGTACCTAGAAGACCCAAAAGGGTCTACAAAGAAACTACTAGAATTAATAAATGAATTCAGCAAAGTGGCAGGATATAAAATCAACACGCATAAATCAAAGGCATTCCTGTATATCAGCGACAAAACTTCTGAAATGGAAATGAGGACAACCACTCCATTCACAATATCCTCAAAAAAAAAATGAAATACTTGGGAATCAACCTAACAAAAGAGGTGAAAGACTTATACAATGAAAACTACAAAACCCTAAAGAGAGAAATAGAAGAAGATCTTAGAAGATGGAAAAATATACCCTGTTCATGGATAGGTAGAACTAACATCATCAAAATGGCGATATTACCAAAAGTTTTCTATACGTTCAATGCAATGCCAATCAAAATCCCAATGACATTTCTTATAGAAATAGATAAAGCAATCATGAAATTTATATGGAAAAATAAAAAACCCAGAATAGCAAAAGCAACTCTAAGCAGGAAGTGTGAATCAGGTGGTATAGCGATACCAGATTTCAAACTATACTACAGAGCAATAGTAACAAAAACAGCATGGTACTGGTACCAAAACAGGTGGGTGGACCAATGGTACAGAATAGAGGACACAGAGACTAATCCACAAAGTTACAACTATCTTATATTTGATAAAGGGGCTACAAGCATGCAATGGAGGAAGGATAGCATCTTCAACAAATGGTGCTGGGAAAACTGGAAATCCATATGCAACAAAATGAAACTGAATCCCTTTCTCTCGCCATGCACAAAAGTTAACTCAAAATGGATCAAGGAGCTTGATATCAAATCAGAGATTCTGCGTCTGATAGAAGAAAAAGTTGGCTCCAATCTACAGACTGTGGGGTCCGGCTCCAAATTTCTTAATAGGACACCCATAGCACAAGAGTTAATAACAAGAATCAACAAATGGGACTTACTGAAACTAAAAAGTTTTTTCTCAGCAAGAGAAACAATAAGAGAGGTAAATAGGGAGCCTACATCATGGGAACAAATCTTTACTCCTCACACTTCAGATAGAGCCCTAATATCCAGAGTATACAAAGAACTCAAAAAATTAAACAATAAGAAAACAAATAACCCAATCAACAAATGGGCCAAGGACCTGAACAGACACTTCTCAGAGGAGGACATACAATCAATCAACAAGTACATGAAAAAATGCTCACCACCTCTAGCAGTCAGAGAAATGCAAATCAAAACCACCCTAAGATACCATCTCACTCCAGTGAGATTGGCAGCCATTATGAAGTCAAACAACAACAAGTGCTGGTGAGGATGTGGGGAAAAGGGTACACTTGTACATTGCTGGTGGGAATGCAAATTGGTGCGGCCAATTTGGAAAGCAGTATGGAGATTCCTTGGAAAGCTGGGAATGGAACCACCATTTGACCCAGCTATTCCCCTTCTTGGACTACTCCCTAAAGACCTTAAAAGAGCATGCTATAGGGACACAGCTACAACAATGTTCATAGCAGCACAATTTACAATAGCTAGACTGTGGAACCAACCTAGATGCCCTTCAATAGATGAATGGATAAAAAACATGTGGCATTTATACACAATGGAGTATTACTCTACACTAAAAAATGACAAAATCATGGAATTTGCAGGGAAATGGATGGCACTAGAACAGATTATGCTAAGTGAAGCTAGCCAATCCCTTAAAAATAAATGCCAAATGTCTTCTTTGATATAAGGAGAGCAACTAAGAACAGAATAGAGAGGAAGAGCATGAGAAGATCACCACTTAACAGGGATAAGAGCGGGGAGGAAAGAGAGAGAGAAGGGAAATTGCATGGTAAAGGAAGGAGACCCTTATTGTTATACAAAATTACATATACGAGGAAGTGAGGGGAAAAGGGGGGAGAGAGAAATGAATTACAGTAGATGGGGTAGGGAGAGAAGACGGGAAGGGATGGGAGGGGAGGGGAGGAAAGGGGAGGGGAGGGGGGATAGTAGAGGTTAGGAAAGGAAGCAGAATACAACATACACTAGTATGGCAGTAGGTAAAAAAGTGGATGTGTAACTGATGTGAATCTGCATTATGTATATAGGGTAAAAATGGGAGTTCATAATCTGCTTGAATCAAATGTATGAAATATGATATGTCAAGAACTTTGTAATGTTTTGAACAACTAATAAAAAAAGAGATAGGGAAAAAATTGATCCCATTCAGCCACATAGCTTCTATCTAAAGTAAGATAATAAAATGGATATTGTAGAACCAATCACAATATATTCTATTACCAAATACCAGACCCAAGCTGAACGACAAGGTAGGCTAGCTGGGCAGTTTGCGCAGGGTGCCAAACTATAGGGAGTTTTCCCTGGACTAGAAGAAGAATATTTAGAGAGCTATCCCTTGTGAGAATCATGTTCCTTAAGTCTTGCATAATTCCATACTAATTTTCCCACAAGAATAAATGGAAACTAGAGATAAATTCTCATAGCACATGCATCACCTGTAATTATTGCCTATTTTTACTTTAATGTTTGCTTTATAGTTTCTCAAGTTTATTTTTAGCATTTCATAGCATGAAATACTATACATATACAGTTTCCTCCAAAACTCATAGCTCAATGTGTTCAGGTGTTAGCATGTCTGACTTCTATTCCAAAGATACTAATTTTCAGGTCCATTTTCTTGTCTCAATCAGTGGACCAAATGAATGATTAGATGGTATTACTATTGAATACTAAAAACATTTTAAGTCACAATGACAATGAATGTTAAATTAAAAACAAACATCTGGCATTTCTATAATCCCAACAGCTTGGGAGGCTGAGGCAGAAGGATTGTGAGTTCAAAGCCTGCCTCATCAAAAGCAAGGCACTAAGCAACTCAGTGAGACAATGTCTCTAAATAAAATACACAATAAGGCTAGGGATATGGCCCAGTGGTCTAGTGCCCCTGAGTTCGATCCCAAGGATCAAAAAAAATGTCTTCTCATAGCCAACATATTTGGTGTCTTGGATCACATCCCCTTAGCCCATTTCTGATCTGCAGTGATAGTCACAGTGTTTATATATATATAAAATCTCTGCTGCTAGTTCCTGGCACAAAGATCCTAAAACCCTTGTAATTTTCCAAACAATAGGAGTGCTAGTTATATATTTTGTTCCACTGTTTGGTCTTTGACCATAATTACTGACACTAAACTCTAATCCCTTGGAATTTCCTGGGTGACAGGTATGTCTTTTATTCGAGCAAGATAATTCTTGGTGGGCTGATGGATAGGGGCAGTCACCAGAACATACTTAGAATCTTGGAACTTTGAGCCTCACCTCTCATCCCCTAGGAAGGGGAGAAGGGCTGGAGATTGAGTTAATAGCTGATCATGCCAATATGATAAACCTCCGCAAAAATCCTAAACTATAGGGCCCGGAGAGCTTCAGGGTTGGTGAACATGTGGTGGCACTGGGAGGTGGTGCACCCAGACAGGGCATTGAAACTCTGTGCCCCTTTCTAGTACCTTGCTTTATACATCTCTTCAAACTATCTGGCTGTTTCTGAGGGAGATATAGAAAGGCTGAGGCAGCCAGGACAAGATGGTAAATGAGGAGGTTGGGGTCAGGGCCAGAACAAAGGAGCCTGGAGAGGGTCTTCTGATGAGGTCAACTTCCTGACTAACAAAAGCACTCATAGACTCAAGTGGGGGACCCAATCAGGCAGACACTTCTACGCTCATGATCCTAAGCAGGAGATCAATAGAAAAACTAGAACTGATGCCTGGACAGATGGGGACACCAATCAATAATAGTGAAGAGAGCTTGGACAGGGGAGCAGATAGGAAAGGAGGAAATTCCAAAGACCATTAAAAAAAAAAAAAAAGGCCAAAACCCCACCGGACTCTCAGTTCTGGGGCCCTATCTCTTCAGAGAAGTCTGGCTTTGTCACTCTGTCGCAGTAAACCTGCCACTTGCTTGCTATCTCTATATCCTGTTTTTCAATTCTTTGTTGAATGGAGATAAAAAAAACCCAACATCCCTAGACAGTAAAATTTCTAATTTATTCTTAGGAAACCAGTAATCCAGTAAGTACTCTGTTTTTCTGAATTCTGTGGGCCAGTTGAACAAATGATGGATCTAGGAGGAGATTGTGGAATTTCCGATTTACAACCAGTTGGTCGGATACATAGGTGACAATCTGGACTTGTGATTGACATGTAAAGTGGAGAAAGTCTTGTGGGATTGAGTCCTCAACCTAAGGGATCTAATGCTACCTTTGTTTAGAGTTAGAACTGACTTGAATTATAGAATACCCAGGTGGTGTCTGCAAAGCATGGGAGAATTGCTTGGAGTGGGAAAAACCCCCTACATGTGTCTGGTGTCAGAAGTGAGGCATTGAGAGGTAAGAGGAAAAACTATGATATTTTTCACTTCAAACAGTGCAGCCTGTCTTCCCATTTTCTGTCTCAGATTCCTCTTTGAAATATGAAGCTACAGGTACCTAATTGGCCTAAAGGCAAAAAAAGTCAGGAAATTTAGTAGACAATAAATATTTGTTGCATGAGTGAATGTTAGAGTATAATTGCCATTCGACAGCCTTGTCAGTACATGAACAACAGGGTTCTTGCTATGCACTAAGAAGCATATATATTTGGAACTTGAATTACTTGGGATATAACAGTGTTACCCAGTAGAACTTTCCACAATGATGAAAAAGTTCTCTATCAGTTCTGTCCAGTACAATAGCCACTGCACACATGTAGCTCTTAGATACTTGAAATATGACTGATATAAGTAAACAGCTAGATTTTTAAATTTTATTTTAGTTAATTTGTACTTTAAAGAGCCAGATGTGTCTGATAATTACTATAGTGGACAGCACAGGATAAGAAATGGCAAATGCTTCCACAAAAGTTCTCTTGCTCCTTGCCACATTAAGCTAAAAAAGTGTTTATTTAGTAATGGTTTGCAGGTGCACAAAATTATCAGCCTACCTGGGAAACACATATTGGCCTAGAGCAGCCCCATGCTGGTGCCATACAAGGATTTTCTTTTGACTCAGAGACAACACCTAGACAATACCTAAAACAGGCAGGTGGAACCAAGCATTTGTTCCTTGTGTGATTATATTGGTGTCTGTTTATGATGAGCTCTGAGCAGGCTTCACTACTGAATTTCTCAGGCTTGGCTTAGACAGAGGATGTGATTAGAAATGCATGTGACAGTTTAAATCCAGCCCTTTCAGATTCATTTACATTTAAATAAGAAAAAAATGCTGCTTTAAAATAACCATTCATGTCCAGGAAAACATCTTTAAGTCCTTTATTATTTGAAAAAATCCTTTTTACTAAGAAGAAAAAAGGAATATGCATCTTGTGCGGTTTTCAGCCTTCAGGTTGCAAAGACTGAAGCTCTGGTTTCAAAGGAGTTTCTAAACTTGGTGACCCCTGCTTCCCATCACTAATAATAAAAAATGCTTTGTGTGCACACACCTTGCTCTGTGTGGTTTAGCAGATAGGTCACAGGCAGGCATCAGGTGCTCAAAGGTTCTATTCTGAGCTATCTCACTGATTCAGACTCTGACTTCAGGAAAATTGGTGTAGATTTAGAATCAAGGGCACCTGAGTGTACAATCAGACTGTGTGCATGCTACCGACTTTGCTTTCCTTCTCGAAATTCTCATATCAGCACTTCTGACTTGGCGTTCATGAAGCAGGTTGGAGTATAGCCATATATCATCTTGACCAGCTCCTGAGGCTTCCCAGGGACCACTTTCTGATATTACTTCCCAAGAGATACATCATTTCTCTTCTCTCCCATCCTCCCTTGCTTTCCCCATACTTTTCCATAATGATTGCTTATCATGTACAGATTTAACCAGACAGATTTAATACCAGGGTAACTGTGGTATCATTTCAGATCTTGAGAGTGCAAATAACTGCAGTCATGGAAGTCTGAAATACACAGTCTCATTCATGAACCTGCTTGAAGCAGCTGAACACACTGGTGACACTCTTTGTTTGAAGGAGAGGATATGATCCCTGCACAACTGCAAATGCCCCAAGGGCACAATGATACTTTATGTGCCAGACCCAAATCCTCAGTTTCACTGCATTCCCTACAGTCCCTCCAGGTTGCATCTGCTTATGAAAGTTTCCTCTCCTGGGCCTCTTTCTGGATAAAATCTACTATAGGTTTCCAGGTTTGTTATTGGGACTCATTTGGGTCCTAGGGAACTTAAAAATGAAAAGGTCAGTGTGGCTGACAGCAACAAGGAAATTCTGTTATACTTGTGCAATCCAAAATTCACACAGGAGTCAAGAACAAAATGGTTCTTATAGCCAGTTTCCAAGGGCACATTTTTTAAATTTAGATTTTATAACTATGGCTTTCACTCTGTGTGAATGAGTTGCTACTGGAGGGTTTTGGAAGAAGAATGACAAATTAGACTTAACTTCCAAAGTCATTCTAGCTGCTGGGTTTGGGTCTCTGAGTATTATTCACCCCTATATTTCTCACCCTTATATTTCCCAGTGTCTGGCAGTAAATTTATTTTTGCTCTGCCTGCTGGGTCCACTTCCTCTCCTCACCTCCCACAACAAGCTCTGCTCCTCCATCTTTGTCTCCATATCCCACCTTAGGCAGGAAGGCAGCTATACCGGCTGACATAAGCATCTCTCCCTTCTTGGCCTGTATGCTGCAGTAAACATAGCCACATGTGGCTGATTCCTAATCAACCTCAACAGTACATTAATACCTTATTATCTGAAATGAAAGTTGGACTCTGTATTTGTTTGACTTGGTAGGGAATTTTCAAAATTTTCTCAGAGATTCTCTGGCCAGGGTGACCCCAATCTGTGAGTATTTCTCTCACACTGGTATACCTTTACCTCTGCTGAGCTTGTCAAACTTGCTTCTCAAATTTATATTCTCTCTTGACAGATAAGGATGCACCCACAACTCTCTGTATGTAAAAACCACCTTTTGATTTTCACTTAGGGAAAAATAGTTGAAATAATGAATTATTAAAAATTACTCTTTTAATAAAATTCTAGAAAATGCAGGTAGGCTTAAATGGAAAAAATACTTGTAAACATGTATACCCACCAATGAAATGGAAACACATTTTCCAAAATACTATCTATCTATCTACACACACGTATGTATTCTGTTTTTTTCACTTCCTTTATAAAATGAGCATTTCCCCATCTTGTTAAATAAGTGATTTTTAGTGGCAACATAGGATTCCACTATGTGGTTATATCATTATTTAATCAATCTTCTACTTAAGTATTTTGACTGCTCACAGGTTTTTGATCTTGTAACCATGTTACAACAAATCCTATAAAACAAAGTGTAAACACATATATCTGAATAAATTTCTGATAATTTCATTCTATTAAATTCCCATAAGTGGAATTACTGGATCAAAGGGTAAAAATATATTTAAGACATGTTGAGACTCTAAATAAAAGTTCAAATCCCAGGAGGAGAGAAAAGAGTCAGGAGAGGATTGGTCAGTTCCCCTCATGATCCCCTGATCAGGGGCAGGAAGTGAAGTTGAGATAGGTTCTAGAAGACCCTGGGTAAATAAGGCCTTTAATCATTTCAACTGATTTCTAAAGACCTGCACCTGCCAGAGCACATTAATCAGCATTGATGAAGTGGCTTCAGCTATTAGGGGCAGCAGATGGATAAACACACCTGGCCTCACACTGTTGCTGGCTTCAAGTTCTCCTTTAGAATGAGCAATGGGCTTCAGGCAAAAATGTAATTGTCTTCCATCCTTCTTGTTCTCTCAGTCCATACTGTGAGACACCAATTGACCTTTGCTCTGATTCCTAATCACATTTTAAGATTATACTACACCAAAGAACAGCTATTCAATGGAAATGAGAAATCTGTAAAGCATTTATATTATATAGATCCAGGGATGGGTGGGAGTAGCAGATTGCTCAGGTATTTGCAACATCAGCAAAACAAGGGGAGCAGGATTTTATGCAGACATATCAGAGCAGAGAAGCAGAGGGTGATTTTTTTTTCCTGGAAGTTTATATGACAATCACCTTATGAGCAATTATTCTCTTACTACCATATATTGATCTTCATAATACACCTGTGATGTAAATCAAAAATACTTGCTCTTTTCCAGATAGAGCAAAGCACACAAACAGATTCTTTTCATTTGTCTCAAATCAACTATGTGTGCAAGGTTCATTTCCTTCAACTTTTATTTGATTGCCTCCTATAAGCTAGACATTGTGTTTTCTTGATTTGCAAAGGTGATAAAAACAGGATCTCTTGACCTTAAGGAAGGCAAAATCTTTTCACGGAAGCAAAGTTCTGCTAATGTGTCCAAACGTGTTTAGAGAGTAATAAAAGCAGCAATATGTTAAGAAGGAAGTAAACTTAACAAAGCCTTGAAATCAGCATTTGTGTAAACAAAAACACCAGATAGTCTAGGAGGAATCTGATATCTGAAAAAATGATATGAATGTGGATTGAATGCACAAATCCACTCTTATTACTGAACTCTAGCGATCAGATGCATTTACACCCAAATCAAAGCTTGTAAAGTTGAGTACTCTTTAGATCCTCTTCCAAAGCAATAATTACTCTTCATAAAAGCTCACAGTAAACACCAATTTCCATGTAATTAAAATCAGTGCCTTTGTTTGCATAATAGGAGAATGAATGCCACATCATACATGATACTGGTCCAAGAAAGATTCAAATGAGCAGATCTGTTTACAATTATAAATGCCTTAGGGAAATAATCAACCCTAGGTAATGTAGTGATAGACTAAAGAGTTTGTGGATTATTTAGACAATTTTCCTCCTCTCCTTTTAATTCCCCATGCTGCTTGGGGCTTCCCCAACGGCTATTTACTACTTTCATCTGGGCCTATAAAGAGGCAGAAAGGCAGAAGTCCAACATCAGTTTTGCAACTCTATAATGGTTCTGATGAAAGAGTTTGTTAGGAGACAATATTAAAGAATATATAATTGTATAATTTTAGAAAAATATCAGAGAATTTTAATGGTCATGATAGCTCCAGGCCTTCTGACCTGGAGAATAGAAATTTAGCTGTTGCTATCATTAAATATGCATAAGTTGTTTTCCATATTTTTAAAATGTCTAATCACTACTTAAATGTAAGCTACTTGTATTATATTTTTGTGAGGAATCCAGACAGTTCAGGGCCCATGCTTAAAGGAAACTGAATGAGTGTCACTGTAACAAAATATTTTTATGTAATAATATTCTCCCTACTGGAAAACAGCTGAAGCAAATCCACTGATGAGAAATAAATGGGGAAACAAAGCGGTATGGTATTTCCAGAGCTAGAAACACTGACTCCTTTAAAGCCCTCGGTCATTCTGACTTTGTTTCTATTTATCAGGAATGAGTGTTGAAGAACGAATCATGTTAGTTCAATAGATGCCTGCAGGATCAATAGGCGCTTTTGCACTGTACTTTTACTTGATGTCTATTGTCAGAGAGGCTGGCTTACACAGCAGAACCAAGGCCAGAGTAGCACTCCTGCCATTGAGAAGCAGTCTGCTCTGGCTGGATTATATATCTTACATTAGAGATCAGTTTTTATTCATCTTCATCTCTGATGCTATCTCTGGTGGAAGAAACAAGGCTCAGCAATTTGGGATTCCCTAGCCATCTGAATTGGCTGTCACTGGGGTGGTATGAGAGTTTCATATGTAAGCAGATGCTTGACTCCTTCAAGAGATTGGTTCTTACAGTGCTTGATCAAAGAGTGAGTTACTATGTCCACACACTGATTGCCAGAACTTAATGTACCATGACTCCATTCACATATCCCATGGAGCCATTCACTTCATGCTGGCTGACTGGCCATCCAAGAAAACAAAATCCCTGCCTCAGCATTGCCTTGTAAAGTAAAACCTGGAGTGTGGGCTCCCACTTCCCCCTTCACTCATTTTGCAATCTTAGTAAAAAGGAAGGTAATGCATTTCCCTTTCCCCTAAACTGTCGAACTCTGACTTTATAGTAAACATACCATGTTGTCATATAATTCCAAATGTCTCAAACACACATAGAAAAACCACTGCAAAAATCTTGGGGGTTGGGGAAGAAAAGAGACTTCCAGAGAATTCCTTATAGCAGACCTTCATGTTCACCCCTTACCTTTTCCAGCCTCCCTTGCAGCACGGTGAGGCTCAGTACTGGCCAGTGAGACTTAGAGGGGATTTGGGGAAAGCTTTCAATTTCCTCATTAAAGGAACAGACATGGCTGGCATAGTTTTCTTTTCTTCTTGCCTTGCACTTGAGTGTGATGCCTATAGCTACAGAAGTATCTTGTGAGTACACATAAGCTGACATTAAATAATGATTGCGTGGAAAATACCTTGATTTGTTGATGACATCTTTGAGTCCCTGCACCAGCCATGGATTCTCTTTGGTTTATAAAGAGAAAAATAAACCAGTTTGCTTAAATCACTATGAGTTTTTTTTTAAAACCTGCATCCAAAAGCATACCTAATTGCTACAGTGCTGAAATTAATGGCTTGCTAATAAATCAGACAAGTCCATATTAAAGTCTTATAGCTAATCCTAATAGTAATAATTCTGGTAGGGGGCTAAGGGATGTATCTCAGTGGCAGAGTGCTTGCCTAGCATCTGTGAGGCCCTGGGTTGAATCTCCAGCACTAAAAATTTACAGAGTCAATAATAATAATTTTAGTATGTTTATTTGGGTGCTTTAGTTTTCCTATCAGTGAGCATTCTAATACACCAGTCTCTTAGTCTTTCATTTGCACTGTGTTAATAGCATCTACCTTGATTCCATGAGTGCTGGCAACCATGGTGTATGAGTGTTCTCAACTCCCTGACCCCCATCTCAACATAAGCAGCTTCCACCCTGCGACTCTTGTGAAACAAGCTAATCTCCCATCTTCAACCCTGCTCCATCTGGGCTATTGAGAAATGCTGATAAAAATAACCCAGCTGTGTAGTGGAGCCACTGAATATGTAGAGCGTCTGTGTGAGGTATCCTAACTCACTCACTAGCTGCCCTTTTAATACTGCTCAGCAGTTCTGCTAGTTATTCTTGATCATTTTTTTTCCTGCTTTCTATATCTACTCTTTCAAATCCTCATTATTCTCAAGCTCCCGTCATCTCTTTACATTTTACAGAGAAAACAAAGGTTTTCCAGAGGGAGGTCCCCTCTTGTTCAATTCATTATATGAGGAGACCCTGCTAGACAGAGCTACCTAGATGCGTGTGTTCTGGCTCCCAGCCTTTCCTTAGCACAGCTGCTCTCTATCTTCCATCTCTTCTTCTTTGTTGAATCTTCTAGACAGACTATAAATATGCTTAATTATCTTAATAAGAGAATATAAGATGAAAGAAAAGCACTTTGCTTCACCCCACCTCTCACCACATGCATCTTCTTCCTCCCAACGTCAGTTTCCTGGGAAATACATCCCATGGTAGACATTCTCCCTGACTAGACTTTCCCAGCATTCCTCTGCTCCTGTCTAAGCTTTCCAGTTTGGGGTTCAGCCCATTTCAATGCTTGCAGGGAGTCAATCCTATGTATTCCCAAATGCAGGCTCATCCTCCTTGCTAAAGTAATGGGTTCAGATAACCCAGTTTAGTTGCAATTGAAATTTCCCTGGCCACAGTTCAGAAATTGGACCAAGCTAACTTTTGTTTTTCATTCTTTTAAAAAAATCTCCAAAAGGCCACCCACACACCCTCTCCCTTTCTGGATCTTGTGGTATTGTGAGGTGAAGTCTGAAAAGGAAACCAGTGAAACAACACTATGGAAGGCAGAATTATGAGATGAAAACAAACATTTTAAATAACACAGTTCAGCGTAACACCTGTCTGCTGAATCTTCTAGTTATGTGAACCAATGAACTCCTTTTTATTGAATTCAGTTTTCTGTTAATGGAAATCAAATAAATTAATAAACAAAAATCTTCCATTATAATATCTTGTCTATCGTACCTCATATTTTTTTCTGCTTCCTTCTCTCCCTGTGTCAAGCTTTATTGGCCTTCTGCTTAATTTTACCATATGGCAATTAGTGAGTTTCTTGGACTTTAATTTCTTTTCTATTGAATATGTTGATTACAATGCCATTAGAATGCTAGTTGTGGACTGAAGATGTAGCTCAGTGGTAGAGCGTTTGCAAAGCATGTGTGAGGCCCTGAGTTCCATCCCAGACCTGCAAAGAAAAGAATTCTTGTTGTAATATGAAAATTGAATAACCTCAGTCCTCTGCTTAGAATGCTTTATGCATCCCCATTGTACACGAAATAATATTTAATCCCCTAATTCACAGTCCCAGTCTGGCTCTTGTTTGCATGTCTAGACATTCTCACCACTCTTTCTGGACATACTACATTCTCACAATTTTGAATTACATGTATGTAGTTTCTGTTTTAGTGACTCTGCATCTGCTATTCCCTTTATCTGGAATCAAGTACTCGTTTCCACTAGGTGAATCCATATTCATCCTACCCCATATTTCTTCTATGCAGCTTACTACAATTTCTCCCCATTGTCCACACGTAACTATTTCCACACAAAACCAAGTTCTTCGAAGGCAAAGACTGTTTAATTTGCCTTAATAACCTTTTGCTTAGCAGTGTCTGACATGATAGGTCCTGATGTTGTTTGAATGAATAAATAAATGAGTGAGATGTGAAGACTGAAATTTTACTAGATTATTTTTGGATCTTCTATGTGATAAATAGTTAATTAAAATAATCCTTAATATGTTGACTAAAGCCCTTCAGAAGTCTTCTCCCTAGACCTTAGTCCTGTGAGAAATTTCCTAACTACCACAGATAATTGGGTTTGACTGACTGGAATGCTTTTCAGCGACTCCACTTTTTTTCCAGGATTATTCCTTGACCAGAGAGGAAGATATGCAATCTACGTTTGTTTCCACACACAATTTTTTTTTTTGGGGGGGGGGGGCAGGGGATGGGGGGGGATCGCTCCCAAGAATTAAACTCTTGAGCAGATACACTTTGAGAAGTGTTTTTTTGTGGTATTAATCCAATAGTTTGGTAGGACAAAAGTCAAGTAGAATTGCATCAAATGTATATTGTTACTTGGGCAGATTTAAAAGAGATTACTTAGTCATTTCTGTCAAGTAGTTGTATTTTTCATACCCAGCATGCCCTAATGCAAGCCTAAGCATATTTTTGGCCACTTCAATTCTTTCTAGAATTTGAGGTGATTAGAGGACTAATTTTCTGTAAATAATTTACTAATGATGGAAAAGAGCTCCTGGAAGTTCATAACAAAGAAAAATTCTAAAGTTTAAATACAAGGTAACTGAGGGTCTAATAAAAGATCATTTCTTGGAAACAAAGTTTAAAAGACATAATTTTTCAAGGCATTTATTAAAATTGAGAAAAGGCACAAATTAGGTGGGTTTTTTCCCCTTATAAATTGCTTGTTCAGTTGAAAAAATATGCAAACTAGAGTTCCTTTGGTGAGTTGACTCAAAAAATAAGTTGGGTAATAACACAACCTGTAAAAGGCAGCAGATGGCATAATAATTTCCTTTACTTAGCAACTAATATGTTATCCACCATGGGCACTGTCAAGATTTCCATACTAATGTACAGTATTAGAACATTTAGCAATAGGAAGTCCCAACTCCTACAGTCAAGGGCCTGGGTATAAGCGTCAGGTGTTACATAAATAGGCCATATTTAAACAAAAAGAGTTCAGACTTAGTTTTAAATTTTCTTTAAATTTAAGATACTTTGAAATGCCATGACTTTTAAAACCCGAGTTATGCCATCATTTTGTATTTATGCCATCTATTTTACAAAAGATGTTGAATCTTTTTTTGTTGAAACTGGATCTTATTTTTTTCTCAAAAACTTCTGGCATGATAGATGAGGATTGAGGGGAGGGAGGAAAGCATAATGGGAAAAGCACTGGACATGAACTATCTGGTTCTTAGGCTTGCTAGCTGGGTGACCTTCAGTAAATACTTATCTTCACATAGTCTTATTAATTAGCAAATTAATAAAAACATCAGTCCCGCCTACGTCACAGTGTTGTCGTGAAGACCAAAACAAACAAGTTTCACTAGAATATTAGTTACATGAAAGTCAAGATTTTTATCTTTTATGGATCACTGATGTATCCTTAATACCTAAAGGACTGCCTAGAACATACTAATCTCTTGACAAATGCTATCAAAATGTTTTGAATATTATAAAGAGGTAATATATTATATTTAAGCATCATTATTATTCTCTAAGCCAAGGAAGACAGCCAAGGCTGAAATTGCTCAAGTAATTTAGTAAATCAGAAAGAGATTAAAACTGAATTTGGAAGCAGGTCTCTTGATATTTTATTTGATCATTCAACAAATTTTTGAGGTTAAATACTATATTTCAGGTGTAGTGCTAGGTGCTGGATACATAGGGGTAAAAATATATACATGGGAGTTGGACATGAGACTTAGACATTAAATAAATGAACACAGGAGTGAATACACACAAATAAACTGTAGTAAGTGCTATAAAATTAGAAGAGTATCTGATGAGAAAACAACAGGTGAGGGTATCCTAGTTTACACCTGGACTAAAGGTTTAAGTTAAAATTAATCTTTAAAAAGCCAGTTCACTCTTTTGATGTGATGTGTATTTTTAGAGAACATTCATTCCTTGTTTTTATATATATATATCATTATTTCCATCATCAAACTATGAAAACAACAAAGTTATCTAGACTTAATCATCAAAGACACATCTATTATAATTAAAATTTGGAAAAACAATAACAGCACTAGTCACTCATCCTTGCCATTACAGTGCTCACAACTAGAAGCTCAATGATTATTGACCTTTATATTAATATTAATATTTTATAAAAATAAATTAGATTATGAATAAATTATATTATTTATACATATAAATATTTTTTATTAATTATTATTGACCTTTATATTATGACCTGTGCCTTAAGTTTCAAAATATGCCTTTAAAAATATATATGATGGAAGGCAAGATGGCAGAGTAGAGGGTACTTTCCAAGCTGCTTTGTGGCACGAGACCAGGAAAGCGGACAAACAGCTTCTCTTTGAGGTCAATGAGAAAAAGAAATACTACTGAGATTTAACAGTGGACTCTCAGAACAGCCTGTGGACAGGTCGGAGAGGGGTCTAAGAAAGCCTGCATTCCAGATGGCACCATGGCATGTCTTGAAGCAGAGAGAATGGTGATCAGGAACTTTGTTAAGTGAATCTAGAAGGTGAGTTGCACTTTGTTTTCACGTTAGAGGGACACTGCACATCACCTAGTGGCTTACAGAGAGCTGAGACAGCTGCCATCTTTTCTGGTTGAGCAGCCCTTGAGTGTGTGTAGAAATCCAGGCACCAGACCTGTGTAATTCCAGCTGGGTTGGAAAACTTGACCTGGCAGAAGTCCTTCATGTGACCCAAAGTGTGACTAGAAAACCAGGTGAAATTCAGGCATGGAAAGTGTTACACCCAGGGAATTAAAGACACCCAGACCTGAGAGATCCTGGGTACCTCTCCCAGGATCTCTTGCTGTTCACAGGACCAATTGGGGACTAAGGGGGGATGGGTGTCACAAAGGACTGGTTCCTCCTTGCCTGAGCAGAATCTAGGGGAGATTCCAAGGATACATATGCCCAGTGCGAATCAGAAGCTGGATTCTGGAGGTGTGCTGATTTAAAAGCTTCACCAAACATCATGCCACAAAAACACCAGGAGTCTAACTAGACCAAAACCCTGCCTCTAGGATCTCCACATCTGGGAACCTCTTTCATAGAACTCTGTAGCCACCCCTCTATGAGAGGAGGAGGCAACACCCTCCAATCCACGCCACTTCATACTGCCGGGAAGGGACAAAACTGACTAGTTCCACAAAAGGAGAAAGGAATTGACAGCCTCCAACTACTACTCTGGTGTGCAATACATACTTCAAGAATAAATGGTAAAAGAGAGTGGGATAGATTTCCCAATTTCTCTTTCAGTTGATTCATCACTGATGTGGAAGAACACAATTGATTTATGGGTGTTAATTTTATATCCTGCTACTTTGCTGAATTCATTTATGAGTTCTAGAAGCTTTCAGGTCATTTTTTGGATCTTCTAGATATAGAATCATGTCATCAGCAAATAGGGATAGTTTGAGTTCTTCTTTTTCTATTCATATCGCTTTATTTTCTTTCTTCTGCTAGTTGCTCTGGCTAGAGTCTCAAGGACTATGTTGAAAACAAGTGGTGAGAGAGGGCATCCTTGTCTTATTTTAGGTTTTAAAGGGAATGCTTTCAATTTTTTCTCCATTTAGAAGGATGTTAGCCTTGGTTTGGCATATATAGCTTTTACAATATTGAGGAATATTCCTACTATTCCTAGTTTTGTGTTTTGAACATGAAGTGATGCTGTATTTTGTCAAATGCTTTTTCTGCATCTATTGACATATCATGTGATTCTTTAAGTCATGTGATGAATCATGTTTATCAATTTCTGAATGTTGAACCAAACTGGAATCCCTGGGATGAACCCTACTTAATCATGGTGCACTATCTTTTTAGTATGTTTTTGTATGCCATTTGCCAGTATTTTATTGGGAATTGTTGCATCGATGTTCCATCAGGGATATTGGTCTGAAATTTTCTTTCCTTGATGTGTCTTTGTCTAGTTTTGGTATCTGAGTGATACTAGATTCATAGAGTTCTGGAGTGTTCTCTTCTTGTCTATTTCATGGAATAATTTGAGGAAGATTGTTGTTAGTTATTCTTTGAAGGTCTGATAGAACTTGACTAAAATTCTGTCTGGTCCTGGGCTTTTCTTGTTGGTAGGCTTTTGATAGAGTCTTCAATTTCATTACAAGAAATTGATCTGTCTAAATTTTCAATGTTTTCCTGATTCATTTTGAATAAGTCATATGTCTCTAGAAATTTGTTGATGTCCTCAAGATTTTCTATTTTATTAGAATAAAAAATTTCAAAATAGGTTCTGATTATCATCTATATTTCAGTGGTTTCTGTTGTGATATTTCCTTTGCAATCATGAGAGAAGTGTGTTAATGCCACCCAGTATTATTGTGTTGTGGTCTATTTGATTCTTAAAACTGAGAAGGGTTTGTTGGATGTACACAGATGCTCCTTTGTTCAGGGCATAAATTTTTAGGATTGTTATATCTTATTGATGTGTAATTCTCTTATGCAGTATGAAATGTCCTTCTTTGTCCCCTCAAATTAACTTGGCTTAAAGCCCACTTTATCTGATATGAGAATAGAAATCCCTGCTTGTTTACAAGCTCCATGTGAATATTTTTCCCGCATTCTTATAAGTTTAGCCTGTGGATGTCTTTGCCTATGAGGTGCATCTCTTGGAGACAGCATATGGTTGTGTCTTATTTTTTAATCTAATCTACTAGTCTGTCTTTCAAATAATGAATTTAGGCCATGTATTTTTATGTTATTGTTGAGAAATAATTTCTATTACCAGTAAATTTGATTTATTTCTGGTTTGTATTTCGAATTAGTTTGAATTAATTTCTCCTTTGATTGACTATTCTTCTAGTGTAGTTCTTCCCTTTGCTGGTTTTCACTTTTATTTTTCATTTTCTTTTTCATGAAATATTTATTGAGTAGGTTTTAGACAGTGCAGGATTTCTAATTGTGAATTCTACTAGCTTGATTTTCATGTAAAGTTTTTAGTTCATTATCAATTCTGAAGCTTAATTTTGATGGGTAAAGTATTCTTGGCTGACATCCATTTTCTTTCAGAGCTTTTAGCTTTGATGGTCTGGCTTGAGAAATCAACTGAGATCTGGATTGGTTTCCCTCTGAAAGTAACCTCATCATTTTTCTCTGGCAGCCTTTAAAATTCTATCTTTATTCTGTATGTTAGGCATTTTCATAATAATGTACTTTATGCATTCTGTTGTGATTTTGTATATTTGGGGTCCTGTAAGCCTCCTGTATTTGATTTTCCATTCTATTCTTTAGGTTTGGGGAATTTTCTGATATTATTTCATTGAAAAGATTGTGCATTCCTTTGGTTTGTATCTCTGAGCCTTCATCTATCCCAATAAATCTTAAATTTGGTCTTTTCATGTTATCCCATATTTCTTGCAAGTTCTGTTTGTGGTCTCTTAACAGCTTTTCTACATAATGAACTTTATTTTCAGGATTATATAGTCTGTCTTCATTGCTTGAAATGCTGTATTCCAAGTGGTCTAGTCTGTTGGTGATGCTTTCCATTGTACTTTTTTTTATATCTTCATTTTATTTATTTATATTTATGTGGTTTTGAGCATCAAACCAAGTTTCTCATAAATGTTAGGCAAGTGCTCTACCTCTGAACTACAACTTCAGCCCTTCCTTTGGATTTTTAATTGGGTTTATTGATTCCTTCATTTCAAGAATTTTTGCTTGATTTGTCTTCATAATCTCTCTTTATTAAAGTGATATTTCACTTCCTGTATTTTTGCTCTGATTACACTCCTTACATCATTCTTTACTTTGCAGATCAGTTTAACTATGTACATTCTGAAAGTTTCCAGTACCCGACCATTTAGGGGGAGACAAATAATAACAAAACAAAAAAAACCAGTGCAAACAATATAAGCATTAAATAAAAAATTCTTGTCTACAATGTTAGTTGTCACAATAAATAGAAATTATATGATCAGTTATTAACTACAATAAAAATAGTCTTTTCAAAGAATGGCGCTGAACCAGATAGTCATGAAGAAAAGGATGAAGTTGGACCTGTAGCTCACACATGCAAATAATTAACTAAAAATGGATCAAAGACCTAAATGTAGGAGCTTAAAACTAAAGCATGCTTAGAAAAAAAACACAGGTGTTAGTTTTCACTACTTTAGATTAAGCAAGGTTTTCTTAGATAAAACACACAAAAAAAGAAAAATCAGATATCACCAAATGTAAAAACATAGTACTGGGGATATACTCAGTGGCAGAGTACTTGCCTAGCATATGCAAGGCCCTATGTTTAATTCTTAGCAGTGCAATTTAATTTTAAAAAAAGAAAAAGTAAAAAACTAAAAATTTTTATGCTTCAAAACACCATCAAGAGTGAAAAAGCATAGGGTGGTATCTCAAAGGCAGAGTGCTTGCCTAGCATGTCTGATGCCATGGGCTTAATTCCCAGAAGCATTTTTTTAAAAAGTGAACATATTAAATTATTCCAACCCATAGACATGGGATATTTTCCCACTTGTGTCTTCTTGGTTAAATTCATTCTTTAGTATTGTTTTTATGCTATTATAAATGGGATTGTTTTTTGATTTCTTTTACAGATAGTTCATTGTAAGTTCAATGTTATAAAAATGCTACTCATTTTTATATGTTGATTTTTCTACATTTACTTATAGTAATTTCTTGTTGATGTCTTTAATATAATTTCCTGTATTTAAGATCATGTCATCTATAAATAAAGACTATGTTACTTTGTGGGGGTACTGGGAATTAAACGCAGAGATGCAATATTACTAAGTTACATACCCAGTCATTTTTGGTTTTTATTTTTAAACAGGGTCTCACCAAGTTGTTTAGGGCCTTCCTACATTGATGAGTCTGGCCTTAGAGTTGTAATCTTCCTGCCTCAGCCTTCATTCTTTGAGATGATCATACGATTTTTATCCTTCATTCTGTTAATGTTTGGTATCACATTAATTAATTTGTTTATCTTGAATCCTAGGGATAAGTCCTATTTGATCATAAAAAATGATATATGGAGTTTGGGGGGATAGCTCAGTGTTTGAGTGTTATCTAGCATGTGGCAGGTGCTAGATTCAGTTCTCAGCAACACATTCCACATATACACACACTCCACACAAATTGTATAGAATCATTTCAACATGCTATTGAATTTGATTTGCTGGTATTTTATTGAGGTATATGATACTTTTAATATACTCTTCAATTCAGTTCACTAGTATTTTGTTGAGGATTTTTGCATTTTGTGTTTTGGGGGATATTATCTTGCAATTTTCTTACATTGTCTTTGCTGGCTTTGGTATTAGAGTAATGCTAATTTCATAAAGTGAATTTTGAATTGTTCCTTCATCTTTGATATTTTTGGAAGGATTTGAGAAAGACTGACATTCCTGAAATGTTTTGTAGAATTCAGTGATAAAGATAGCAGTTCTTGTCTTTTCTATTTTGAGATTTTTCCCCCTAATTCAATCTATTTATTCCTTATTGGTTTATTCAGATTTCTATTTCTTCATTCAATCTTGATAGGTTATATATCTCTAGGAATTTCACCATTTCTTATTATTCAATTTGTTGGCATATAATTGTTCATAGTAATCTCTTATAATTCTTTGTATGTCTGTGGCATCAATTGTAATGTTTCTTCTTTCATTTATAATTTTGTTCATTTGAATCTTCTGTTTTTCCCCCTTAGGCTACTTAATGGCTTGTCAATTTTTGTCTATCAAAACCAATTCTAAGTTTCATTGATATTCTAGTTTTCTAGTTTCTACTTAAGTTTGCTCTCCTCCGAACTTTAATGTTTTCTTCCTTCTGCTAACTTTGGGTTCAGTCTTTTCCCCCCTAATTTCTAGAGCTATGTAGTTAAGGTATTTATTTTACATCTTTTTTTTCTTCATGTAGGCATTTATTACTATAAACTTCCCTATTAAAAATATCTATATTACCCAATGTGATCTATATATTCAGTGTGATCCCTATGAAAATCCAAATAGCATTTTTCACAGAAAAAAAATGTCCTCAAAATTTTTTTTGTTTTGTTTTAGTAAACACATATGGCTGTTTATTTCATACAGGGCTCTCTGTACAAAATATTTACACATATTCTTTACAGAATAAATAAGTCACCTGAAGGTAAATAGTTAATGCTTTTCCCTCAGTGGCTAGGGAGAATCCTGGCGTGAGCAAAGCTGCAGCGCACACTTTCTCCTTAGGCCACAGCACAGGCAAACATAGCTTACTTCCTGGGATCCAGAGTTGTGGCCTTGAGTCTTCAGCATTTCCTCCACCTCTTGCTGGGTTTACAAACAGGCTTGCATGCTGCGGCTAGAGGCACAGAGCTGTTGCCATTTGTAAAGATGGCAAGAGGGAAAATGTCCTCAAATTAATATGCAATCTCACACACACACACACACACACACACACACACCAAATAGCCACGATAAAATGAGCCAAAAGAACAAAACTAAAGACATCATACTGCAATCTTTGTAATGTTTTGAATAACCAATAAAAAAATAAAAAAAAATTTAAAAAAAGACATCATACTACCTAATTTAAAAATATATTAAAAAGCATAGTCATTAAAACAGCATGGTATGGTAAAAAAACAAACAAACATGTAAGTCAATGAAATAGAGAGCCCAGAAATAAATCCTTGCACTTAAGGACACTTGATCTTTGACAAAAGTGCCAAGAACACACAATGCAAAAAGGACAGTCTCTTCAATAAATGGTACTGGGAAAACTTAATATACACATGTAGAAGAGTGAAAGTGGATCTTTATTTCACACCATACATAAGAATCAACTAAAAATAGATTAAAGACTTAAATGTAGGTCCTGAAACTGTAAAACTTCTAGAAGAAAAAACAAATGGGGAAAAGTATCCTGACATTGCTCTGGGCAATAGTTTTTTTGGATAAGACCCAAAGCATAGGCAATAAAAGTAAAAATAGCCAAAACAGGATTGCATTAAACTTAAAAAAAAAAAAAAAGCTGCCCAGCAAAAGAAGCAATCAATGTTTAATGACTGACTCTCTCTCTGAGAGTCATTAAAGAAGACCTAAATAAATTGCAACATTATTCAACATAGTCAAATAAAAACAACCCAAATGTCCATCAGCTGATGAATGTACAAAAGATGATGTATCCATACAATGGAATATTATTCAACAAAGAAAATAAATGAAGTTCTGATACATGTTACAACATGAATGAACTTTGTAAGGATTATACTCCATGAAATAGTCTACATATTACCTGATTTCTTTTGTGTAAAATGTCCAGAAGAGGCAAATTTACAGAAATAAGAAGTGGTTTAGTGGTTATCTAGGGGTTGGGGATGGGTATATTGAGAAAAAAGAAAAGTGACTGGATAGGGTTTGGTTTTTTTTAATGGGTTACGAGATTATTCTCAAATTGATTATGATGATAGTTGTACAATTCTGACTATACTAAAAACATTGACTACAAACTTCAAATGGGCAGATTGTACAGTTATGATGTATAGCTGAATTTTTTTGGCCTTTTACTGTGCATTTATTACTCATATCAATTCACTTCCAGATATTAATACACATCCAGGAAAGAGTAAAAAGTTCTCATATCAGAGAGTGTGAAAAAGAAAATGACAATGCTATTTTAAAATAACTATAGTTACAGGGAGAAATCTAAATACCCCCTCTAGCTTCACTTGCTCTTGGTTGATTTATCAGTTGTTGATTTTGAGGTCTCATGGCTGGACAATATATTGTTAGTCTCCTATTAGCTTTGCTGTAGATAATACCTCCGATGTGTGGGTTATAATGATAATGGTTGCCTAGGTTATTCTTCAGGAATCTAAAGGCCATTTTTGCTGAAAACACTGACTTTTTTCATTTCAGACCTGCAGATGGATTTGGCATCTCTGTCTTGTATAGCTGAATTATATCTTTAACTACCATAAAGTTTTGGCTAAACAGAAAATAAATAATAAATAAAAATCAGTAAATCAAAGCTGCTTTTAAAAATTATTGATAAAGTAATAAATTTCTAGTTGGACTGGCCAAGAAAAGGAAGACATGAGTTACCAAAATAGAAATAAAATAGGAGCATCACCATAGCTATTATTGATATTAAAAGGATAATAAAGGAATATTTTAGACATATTAATTCCAATCAGTTTGACAACATACAAAACAGATCAATTTCTTGATAGTCAAAAACTATAAAATAAAAACTGGTAAAAGAAGAAACATTTTTAAAATCTGAATGATTCTGTGTCAATTAAATAAATTGAATAAGTACTTTAAAATATTCCCACAAAATACATTCTGCTTCCAGAGGTATCACTGGTGAGTTTTATCCAACATGTGAGTCAGATACAATGGTTATCTTACAAAAGTTTAACAAAATAGATTTTGTTAAAAATTTCCCAACTTATTTTGAGGCTAGTATTATACTGATATCAAGTAAAGCTATTACAAGAAAAGAAAATTAAAGATCAATATCTCTTTTGAACCTAACTTTAAAAGTTTCCAATAATATTATCAAATCAGAATTAGCATCATATAAAAAGAATAATGCATCATGATCAAATGGAATTTATCCCAGAAACAAAATGTTGGTTTAACCTTTGAAAAATAAATAATATAGTTCTCCATGTTTAAAAACTATAGAAAAAAAATCCCAAACCAACTGTTCCTATAAATAGATTTAGAAAAAGCATTTTATAAAATTTAACACCTATTCAGGAAAAAAAATTCTCATCATATTAAGATACAAAGGAATTTCCTCAACATTTGTCTCTCTGAGAGTCATTAAAGAAGACCCAAATAAATTGAGAGATATACTATCATGGGTTAGAAAAATCAATGTTGTTAAAGTATCAGTTCTCTTTAAATTCAAACATAGGTTCAAAGAAATCGAAATTAAAACCATTTTTTTGTAAAAATTGGCAAGCTGATTCTAAATGGTATTAAAGAGTACAAATAACCTAAAATAGCCAGAACAAATCATGAAAGGAAAGTTGAAGTGTGTTCATTATCTGATTTCAAGACTTACTATAAATTATGTAATGAGGATCGTGTGGTGTTAGTATGAGCTTAGGCAAATAGGACAGTGGAACAAATTAGTGAATTCAGAAATCAACCTAGATAAATATGTTCAATTGATTTTTTTTTAACCAAAATCCAAAAATGGAGGAGTAGATGGTCTTTACAACAAATGATGCTGGGACCATTTGTATATAGTTTGATCATTAAACCATTGAAAAATTTTATATGAAATGCATCATAAACCTAAAGAAAACATTAAAAGTTATAAAAAATATAATAGATGAAAACATAGAAGAAAAATTTAGTAACTTTTGGAGAGGGAAAAGATATCCTAGATAACACAAAGCACTAAGTATGCAAGAAATATTCAAGCAGACTTTATGGAAATTATAAAATTCTGCTTATTGAAAGATAAAAAATGAAAAGTAACAATGAGAAGAGAATATTTGTAACATACATCTTTGACAACTGACTTCAAATCAGATTATATATAAAGTACTCTTGCAATTTAAAAAGAAAACAATCCAAAAAAAATTTTATGAGGGCTAAAGATTTAAATAGACACTTTACTAAAGGAAAGAAAAGAATAGCTAATTAGCAACCACCCACAAAATAAAGTTCAACATCATTAGCCACCAGAGAATTGCCAATTAAAATCACAATGAGGTACCACTGTATACCCACTGGAACTGCTAAAATCAAGCTAAAAATTCTAATTATTTCTGAGGATATGAAATCATTTCAACTTTTATATGTTATTGGTGGGAGTGTAAAATGGTACAACCATTTTGGGGATCTCTTTGGTTGTTTCCCTGAAAAATTAAACATATACTTACTACACAATTTAATGTCTAATTAAATAAAACAAAGATACACCAAAAAAAAAGCTTCTACATGAATATTCACAGAAGTCTTACTTACAATACCCCAAAATTGAATATAATGCAAGTTACCTGTGAACAAGTGAATGGGTAAATACATTTGTTATTCTATACAATGGAATATTTCTTTTTTTTAAAGATTTTTTTTTAGTTGTAGGTAGACACAATACCTTTATTTTATTTATTTATCTTTTTTATGTGATGCTGAGAATCGAACCCAGGGCCTAACACGTGTTAGGTGAGTGCTCTACTGCTGAACCACAATCCCAGCCCCACAATGGAATATTTCTTAATGACAAAGAAAAATATCCTGTTGATACACATAGCAACATGGATGAATTTCAAAAATATTAAACAAAAGAAAGAATGACATAGTATGATTTTGCTTTCTTATTTACAGTGTTGAATTTTGCAGGCAGTTAAGGTTCCTGCCAATAAATTTGATCCTTTTGAAGTAGCTTTTAAACTTTTTTGGTGGTGGTCTAGAGAAAATTTTATTATAAAGCTCTTTTAGTCCTTTCTAAGGCATGACTGTGGGGTATCTACTGAATGCCCAGCATTTTTATTGAGGTCTTGCTACACTGATATGGAAACTCAAATGTCACTCAGCTGTTTTTAAGCTTGGCAATTGTTCAATTTTACAGTTACCTGGTAATTGCTTTTTTTTCTTTTTGCATTGTCATTGTGCATTATAGTTGTACATAATGATGGAATTCATTGTTGCATATTTGTACATGCACAAGATAAAATAACATAATTTGGCAAATATATTTCCCCAATACTACCACTGTCCCTTCCCCTCTTCTCTCCCCTTGGTCTCTTTCCTCTACTCTTCTGATCTCCCTTTGATTTTCATGAGATCCGCTCCCACCACCTTTCTTTTTCCTCTTTCCTCTCTAGCTTACACATGTGAGAGAAAGTATATGACTGTGAGTTTGGCTTACTTCATTTGACAAATGTTCTCAAGTTTCATTCATCTTCCTGCAAATGACATCATTTCATTTTCCTTTATGGCTAAATAAAACTGCTTTGTGTATACATACCACATTTTCTTTATTCACTCAACCATTGATGGACACATAGGCTGGTTCCATAGTTGGCTATTGTGAATTGAACTGCTGTAAACATGGGTATGCATATATCACTATAGTTCACTGATTTTAGATCTTTTAAATAAATAGAATAGGATAGATGGGTCATATGGTGGTTCCATTCTTAGTCTTTTGAGGAAACTTCATGCTGTTTTCCAAAGTGGTTGTAGTAATTTACAATCCCATGAACAGTGTCAAAGTGTTCCTTTTTCTCCACATCCTCTCCAGCATTTTATTGTTGTTTTTTTTTTTTCTTGATGGCTGCCATTCTGACTGAAGTGAGATGAAATATCAGTGTTATGTTGATTTGTATTTCCCTAATTGCTAACAAAGTTGAACATGTTTTCATATATTGGTTGGCCATTTGTATTTCTTTTGAGAAATGTCTGTTTAGTACATTTGCCCATTTATTCATTGAGATATTTGTTTTTCTAGAATTAAATGCTTGAGTTATTTATATATCCTATATATTAATCCTGTCAGAAGAATATCTAGCAAAGATTTTCTCCAATTCTGTAGATTTCTCTTCACATTGTTTCCTTTGTTGTGCAGACACTTTTTAATTTGATGCCATCCCATTTATTAATTCTAGGCATTATTTCTGGAACTTTCAGTGTCCCACTGAAAAAGTCATTGGCTATGCCTATATGTTGATGTGCTGATCCTGTTTTCTTCTAGTAGTTGCATATTAGTTTCTGGTCAACTACTTAGATCTTTTATCCCTTTTGAGTTGACTTTTGTGCAGAGTGAGAAATAAAAGATCTAGTCTCATTTTTCTACATAGGATAACCAGTTTTCCCTGCACCATTTGTTAACAGTATGTTTTTGGCACCTTTATCAAGGATAAGATGACTGGTCCTTTTTCAATATCTCTATCTCCTTATTGACTTTTTCATTCATATCCTTTACTGACTTTATTAATTCATTTGGTTGGTTTTTTTGTTTGTTTGTTCTCTTGGAATTTATTGATTACTTTTATATTCATCTTTTGAATTCTTTATCTGATATTTCATTCACTTTAATATCCTTGGAGTCAGCTGCTGGCAAATTAGGGTCTTTAGGAGGCATTGTGTTATCTTATTTTTTTTCACATTTTTTGTATTCCTATGTTGGGTTTTATGCATCTCTTGGGATAATTTCTCTTCCACTCTTATGTGAGGGCCTTTTTAAGTAACAGCCTTTTCTTGCAAAGTGTCCTATACATGATCTAAATTGAGAACCCTCATATGTGTGGTATCAATAACTTTTGTGTTAATTTTCTCTGTTTTTGCTGTAGTAGTGGATACTCATGAGTGGTAACTGACAGCACCACCTTCTAGCCATTCCTTCTGGGGTCTTAGACATTAGTTTGGGATTTTTTGTCTCTTCTGTTCTTTGTATTAAAGTACAGCTGAAGTTTGAGTGTAGTTGATTTGTGTGTGGAGCAAAGTGAACTGTCTTTTGGTTGGATTTAGTTCAGCAGCAGAGCCTACCCTGTGAACTTGTAGTGCCCCTGTCTATTCCCAGCTCTTCACAGAAAAGGGGGGGACAAACATAGCAACAACTGAAGCAAATAATATACAACATTAAAATAAATACCCATGTCCAGTATGACAGCCACAATGCTAATTACTGCAAAAACAGGAAAGATGGGGATCAGCAGTTGCCCACAGTAAGATCAATAGCCATGAACTAGATAGGGCATTAAAGAAGACAGCAGGTGTCAACTAGGTCATTCACAGAATAACTGCAACAACATGAATGACTGGGACAGGAGTTATCTAAACCAAATAATTCTAAAAGATGGTAAAAATACAAAACCGCAGTGTGGACTCTTCAAGAGAGCTCTGTCTCAGTTCTCCACTTGCCAATTGAGAAACAGAGCACTTTTCAAACGCTAGTTTACTGTGCAGCCTGAGTCAGCTGAGTTTAGGTTGCTTTTCTGATCTACAGAGTTTTTAGTGCTGAATTTGTCCTTTGTGTTTCCCTTTGTGTTTTCCCTCCTCTGTATGGTGAACCAGCACTGCTACCACTGCTGCAATCACCTTGGCTCCAAGGTACTCTTTCATTCTTTGTTCAATGCACCCAAATTTCTGAGTCTCTAAGATAGACTCCAACTATCTGGTATTGAATTTCAGTGAATTCAGTATTTCACCCACCTACCTGAGAAGCAGTACTTCTGCTGCTTGAATCATGAGCTATAGAGCATCGGGAAATTAGAACTCCCTTTAATCTGCCGTATTGAATCTTCCAGTAGGTTGCTTTGGGTCTAATCTTATGACCCTTCACTCTATACACGTGCACCTTAGCACATAGCAAGATAGTCAGTGCAACCCTATGCAGGTTCCTGGAGCTTCACTGCATTTCTAGCTCCTGCATTTCTAGTGCTAGGCTTTGCAAAGTGAGCTGCTCCAGCTTTCCCCAAATCTGTTGTCAGTCTCTTCTCTACAGGGACTTCCATGCTCTCGCTGGTCTTCTGCTTTCCTGGGCTGATCTGCAAACTGACTCTAGACAGAACTCAGGGCATGTGTACGTCTCCTCTCATTGGTTTCCATTTATAAAGAAAGCACACACCTGCACTGCATGTTTTCTAATATCAGAAAATAGTGCATATATGTATAGTTCATATATTCTGTCTGGTCTTCTAATTGTTTACAGGTAGAGGTCAAGTCCAGTCCAGGTTACTGCATTATGGACAGAAATAGAAGCTAGAATTTTTTTCATCTAATTTGGTTTTTTACATGTTGAGGTTCACCTCAAATGTAAAAAATTACCCTAGTATTTATGATAACACAATTGATTACATTAGTTTATAAGGTTTCTTCATTTATATTACCTGATTTGATGATCCTCACGATACTGGGAGTTTAAAAAGGTGACTTTTAATATGACCATTTTTTTGGCCAAGAAGATGGAGGCTTAGAAAGGCCAGTGTATGCTCGGGTAGCACTCCTAGTGAGGCTGGAGTTGGAACTGGTCTTCCTTTCTTCTCTCTTTCCCCTCAGCTTTTATTTTAGGTGTTAATTATCAGCTTTTCATTGTGGCATGGCCAAAAGTTTTAAAGTAACCCATCTTTTAGTTTTCCAATTCAAAAAACAATTCCTAATTCACTACCACTAATAATTTTAATTAGAACTTCAAGTGACAAGCTATTATCATTCTATAATATATCATGACCAATACATTCTACAACCTTATAGACTTTGAGATCGATCCTACCCCCAGCCCTGAACCTGTTAAGATCATGCTTAATCTGGTATCTGTATCATCTTTCCTTCCCATCAAGTCACTTCCCCTAAATACTGTAACCTATAAAGCCATAGCAATCATCTCAGAATTTTGCCTAGTCCAATATTTTTAAAGGATGAGAAAATGAAAACAAAGGAAAAAACGTGAAACAAAACCAAAGCCAACTCCTCAATCTGAATAATTAAGTAATAAAATAGACTTAAATTATAGCTTTCTAGTAATGAGTCACATTTTGGTCACTCTAATTTAGGGCCAACCAACAATAGTAATACTTGAGAAAATTATAAGACTCAGCAAATTACCTTCTACCTTAAAGTACAGAATGAAAAAGATTGAGTGATTGATTGATCTAGAAAAAGACTTGTCAATACCAGGATTGAGCCCAGGGTCACTCTATCACTGAGCTACATCCCCAACCCTTTTTGTTTTTAATTTTGAAAGAGGGTCTTGCTAAGCTGCTCAGGCTAGCCTCAAACTTGACGTCCTCTAACCTCAGTCTCCTGAGTCCCTGGGATTACAGGTGTGTACCACAGGGCCCAGGTGAAAAAGTGTTTTAATCTTTCATCACACTTCTAACCAACAGTGTGACTGTGGAGTATTGAAATGAGGGGGGGCGGAAATCTGACATTGTAGATTGTATTATATGTATTGAAATATAACCTTGAAGTTCATAAATATGTATAATTATAGGTCATATTTTTAAAGAACATTTTTTTTAAAAAACCTTGAGACCACATAGAAACCTGTAGGAAGGAGTTTGTGACTCATACCATCTGTCAAGTGCCTGGTTGAAGATGGGGGATGATAGAGCATCAGCCATGAATTTGCAGTTTCCACTCTACATTAATAGCAGTAATACTTCAATTGCATAATGTACTAGAAATATAATTTTAAAAACGTATGGATCTCATATCACCAAACATTGGAGTTTAGATATAAAGAAAGGGTAATTTTCAAAACCAGACCTGTAGTCTGGGCATCCTGACCAACTTGACAAACAGCCCTTTATTCCCAGGATAATCCAAACAAAACAAAACTTGTTCTCCAAACAAGACAGGAGATAAAACAATTGGTTTATGAGACTTAACCTAGTCAGAGCATTAATCCCTGATAGGGATTAGCTGAGTGGTAACTGTAGACAGGTGGGGTGTGGTTGGAGTAGGTGATTCATTGAGGGCGTAGTTTTGGAGTTTGTATTTTATCCATAATGAGGAGAACTATCTCTCATGGCTTCCTGGTGCCATGTCCTGAGCCACACTTTCCACACCCTTTCACCATGATGTTCTACTTCACCTTGGGCCCCAAAGAATGGAGTCAGTCATCTGTGGACTGAGACCTCTAAAACTGTGAGACCCAAGTAAACTTTTCCTCCTTTAATATTCTTTATGTCAGGTCTTTTGGTCACAGCAATAAGAAGACTGACTAAAACAATAACCATATTATGACTTTAATCAATGGGGTGTGATATACTAAATGCTATCTCCCCGACTAAAGGGATTTAGAAATTCTCCAAACATTACTAGACAATGTCACATTCAGCAAAATCATGAAAATAAAAAAATTACAAGCCAATAATTGGTAAGGATATAGAATATAGAATTAGGATACAGAATATAAATTCATTAATCTGTATACTTACTGTTAGCTCATATTTTAAATTTTGTATGTTAATAAAATACTTCTTTACTGGGCAATATTAACATTATGTATAGCTGGGCTGGGGCTCTAGCTCAGTGGTAGAGCACTTGCCTCACATATGTGAGGCACTGGGTTCAATCCTCAGCACCACATAAAAATAAAGAAATAAATAAAGATATTATGTCCATCTATAACTAAAACAATATTAAAACAAACAAACACACAAACAAAAACAAAGTACAGTTACACAACAGTTGGGCTCTCAAGTGTGTGCTCTGTGCTCTTAATCATATTATACTATTTCTAATAATCTACCTTAGAAAACTACCTGCTCATGCTCATAAACAAACACATAACAATTACATTAAGCAAAATGAATATTGGAAAAACCCTAACTGTCTGTCAACAGAGGACTGATAAAGCAGGATGGCATTAAAATACTTTGAGTTCAATACAACATACTATTGACTTCATAGACTCATAGAAGTCATTTAATAAATATTCAAGGAATATGTGGGTCAGAGTTTTGTTGACTCTCCTATCATTGTTTCTTTTTTCTTTCTTATATTTTTCTTTTCTTTTTTCTTTTTTGGCAATGCTGGGGATTGAATTCAGGCCCTCACACATCTAAGACATGTGCTCTACCACTGAGCCACATCACCAGTTGTCTCCTATTGTTGTTTCTAACAGCCACTTCATTTGGTAAAATCATCTCAGTATTCCTCTGGGAAATATCTTCTACTCTACTACATGAATTTTTCTTGAGATTATCTCTTCTGCCTTTTCCTGCCAACGACTGGGCATTGCAACTGGAAATTTTTATTTCCTTTATTTTTTTTGGTTGTTCAAAACATTACAAAGCTCTTGACATATCATATTTCATACATTAGATTCAAGTGGGTTATGAACTCCAATTTTTACCCCCAAAACAGATTGCAGAATCACATCGGTTACACATCCACATTTTTACATAATGCCATATTAGTGACTGTTGTATTTTGCTACCTTTCCTATCCTCTACTATCCCCCCTCCCCTCCCCTCCCATCTTCTCTCTCTACCCTATCTACTGTAATTCATTTCTCTCCTTGTTTTTTTTCCCATTCCCCTCACAACCTCTTATATGTAATTTTGTATAACAATGAGGGTCTCCTTCCATTTCCATGCAATTTCCCTTTTCTCTCCCTTTCCCTCCCACCTCATTTCTCTGTTTAATGTTAATCTTTTAGAATTTAAATATCTTAGGGCTTGTTTGGGTTTTGAGACAGGCTTTCTCATGTTATGTTGCCCAGGCTGGACCTGCATTTGCAATTCTCCTGCCTCAGGCTCCCAAATAGCTAGGATTATAGGCATGTCACTATACCAGGCAGATTTAAATCTTGAATGGAGTGACACAGGTCTGAAAAAATTCACCAAAACGGTTACTCTTTGAGAGGCCATTCCACTGGTTTCTGCAAGTTAAATCTCTTGGGCTGCTGCGCTTCCTGCACTTTCTAAGGACCAGTTAGTTGTTTGGCTTTCCTTGGAGTCTGTGACTTACTTCATATCCTTATAATACATTCCTTCTCTAGTTAAATCAGTCAATTTCTGTTGATTGCAGCTAATGAATAATAACCGATTATGTTGTATATGAATACTCAATAAAAACTTCACTTACTACTTTGCAAGAGTTCACAGCATTTAAGTTTTGCTTTAGTTTGTGCCAGAATTTGCTTCCCTATAAGTTCTATATTAGTACTGCTTACATCTGCTTCTGAGTCTTCATGGTATAAATGTACTTTATTCTCTAAATGGCACATATTTTAAACCTACTATCATTCTTCACACAGTAAAATAACTAGAAAGGCTAAAAGCCAATTTTAAGTGTTGACAGAGATGTGGAGAAACTGGAATACTCACACATTGTGGGAGGGAATGTAAAACGATATAGCCCCTTTGAACTGTGGCAGTTTATATAATTGATACATTTATTTAACAATTTTTTCATAAATTATAAAAATAAATATAATTACTTACTATAATGTCATCCCAGGCAATGATACTATTTTAGCTTTCATCACCATGACCAAAAGACCTGACAAGAATATTTTGGTTCATGGTTTCAGAGTTTCAGTCCAAGGTCAGCTGACTCCAGAGCTCTTGGCCCCAGGTGAGGCAGAAAATTATGGTGGAAGGCCATGGCAGAGGAAAGCTGCTCAGTTCATGACAGGAAACAGAGTGCCCTGCTCACCAGGGACAAAATAAACTCAAAAATGACCTACTTCCTCCAACCACACTATACCTGCTTAGTTACTGCCAGTACATCCACATCAGTGGATTAACTCACTAATTAGATTATAGCTCTCATAATCTAATCATTTCACCTCTGAACATTCTTGCATTGTCTCACATATGAGTTTTTGGGCAACACCTCATATCTAACTCATATTAGATGCCAATTGAAATCATGATCTTTATGTGCAGGTTTTATTTTTTGTCTTAGTCAGTTGTTGCCACTGTGACCAAAAGACCTGACAAGAACAATTTTAGAGGAGGAAAAGTTTGAGGCTCACATTTCAGAGGCCTCAATCCACAGACAGCCAACTCCATTGTTCTGGGTCCAAGGTGAGGCAGAACATCATGGTGAAGGATGTGGAAGAAGAAAGCAACTCAGGGCATTGCACCAAGAGAAGCAGAGAGAGAGCTCCCTTGACCAAAACCAAAATTCATATCCAAAGGCATGCCCACAGGAGCCTGCTCTCTCCAGATGTACCCTACCTGCCTACAATTACCATCCAGTTAATCCTTTTCAGGCTTAATGTACTGATTAAGTTAAGACTTTTATAACTGAATCATTTCACCTCTTAACTTCCTTGCATTGTCTCACACAAGTTTTGGGGGGGATATCTAATATCTAAACCATAACATTTTTCTACCAATACATTGAAGACATATTTAACTATTTATTTATTTACTTATTTTGGTACTAGGGATTGAAACCCTCCCCCAGTCCCTTTACTATTAATTTTAAATGTGAGGCACTTCTTACCTAAATTCATTTTTTATACCACGAATGGTATACATATTGCTCTTTGAGGAAACACTAGGTTGTTGCATTTAATCTATGATTTTATATAAATTAATTTTCATCAAAGCAACAATCAACTCAGGAAACAATTATACAAAGCTTTATGTAGCACAAAATGAGACACAAAGTGTTAGACTTTTCACTGAGCAAATAGCTTTCTTTTCTTCTGTCAACCAAAAGTGACTGAGGAGCTAGAAATGTGGGAATTCTCCACAGCCAAGATGTTTCCCTTTCTACTCTGCATCTAACCTGATCATAAACATGTAACTTTACAGGGAAAGGAGACCTCCACATAGGGAGAAAGAAAAAGAGACATGCAACAAAAATGCTAAATTGTTGTTTTAGGGGGTCATGGATCATTGAGTTCTTTCTTTAAATCTTTCATTATGTTCACGTCTCTATTCACCAATTTTTATATAATGTGCTTCCATTTTTAAAAATAAACAATATAGTAAAATCTTTGTTCTTTTAATACTGTTAGATGAAGATACCCAAACATATCTTCTATTCCTTATAAAATAAGTATCTAATTTTATATTGACTTAAAATTTTTAAATTTCTCATTTTTTATCGATTATATCTTTTGTTGCTAATTATGTTAATACACACTCCAAGTTTAAAAGTGCTAGAAGTGGGTATATTGTCATTACGTGAAAAAAAATAATCCAAAGAAACTAAGGACTTAGCTTGGCATGATGGTATATACCTGTAGTCCCAGCTAGTTAGGAGGCTGGGGCTGGAGGTCCATTTGAGCCAAAGGTTGAGAACTGCCTGTGCAGTATAACAAGACCCGATCTCAAAAATAAAAACAAAAATAGGGCTGGGGTTGTGGCTCAGTGGCAGAGTGCTTGCCTAGCATGTGTGAGGCACTGGGTTCAATTCTCAGCACTGCATATAAATAAATAAAATAAAGATCCATGAACAACTAAAAAATATATATATTTAAAAAAACATAACCCTCAATAGCCCAAGCAGAATAGAAAAAACAATAGATTTTTTGGGTAATTACAGCTTGACTACTTTTAGAACTTAAGAAATAAGTTATAAGAAATAAGAAATATGTGACATTTGCTTTAATTACTATAGCAGAAATGAGGGGTGGTAGGTAACTGGAAGGAACTGATGAAAATAGAACAAAAACAGAATGTTGTTAATTGCAGAATGTGGATGATATGTAAACTGGTATTCATTATTTAATTATATTCTGTGTATTTGAAAAATTATTTAATAAAAACAACTTTTTAAAACTTCTAAATTTACATTATTAGAAACCTAAAACAACCTCTGTAACATGCCCCAAATAGTAAAACATGAAGAAAAAAGTTCACTCCAAAACAAAGCTCCCAAGTGGTCTTTAAAAATTACTTTTGCTATTTTATTTGTAGAGTTAAGTGAAAAATCAAGAAGTAAGTACCCAAATATTTAAAAGTTGTATGAAAGGCAATTATCGCCATCTACTGGACACTACTTGCTATAAAAGTTAAGATTTGAAAAAAAAAAAAATCACTGAAATAAATATACCCTACTCAAAGTATCTAGTTTTTAACAAGGTATTAAATAATACCATCAAATTCATGTTCTACTATGTGCATATATTAGTAATGCTACTTAATAATATCTTATTACATCACTTCAAACAATGTAAAATGCCACCTGCTAAAAGATGTATCATAAAATTTTGGTTAGAAAGCACATTGGTGCCACTATATGACATCTTTGTCTTACTTCAGGTCACAGAACTTGAGTTGTTTGTTCACAAGGTTAGAATTCAAGAATTTAAACTATTTTTACATAAATAATATACCAGAAAGTTAGAAACTAATTCTAGTTCTTAAGCTCAGTGCATCATCCTTTTTTTTTTTTTTCAGCTCAGTTTTTAAAAACCTTTATTTATTATTATTTTATAATTTGGCTGTTAGCATATAATAGTAATTCTTAATACTGTTAGTTCAGAAGCACTTGCAGAACTTTTAAATACACTGATATTGGCCCCAAAGTAAAAGATGTTTTTATTTAATCCATGGTTAAAAGAAATATCAGTTTATACCAGCCTCAAAGTATGGTCCCTGAACCACCAGCAGCAGAAACAGCCAGTTAGAAAATAAAAATTTCAAGGTCCTCCCCATATTGCTGAAGCCTAGCAATTTATGTTTTATAAACCCTTCAGGTGATTTGGATGCGAATTAAAAAGTATTTCCTATAAAAAACTTTTGTCTTTTTTTTTTAAATATAGGATTTAACTCATTGTGCACTAAGAAGAAAATATTTAAAATGGATTTAATTTATTGTCCTCTAAGAGTAATACTGTGCTTGCTTGCATGCCTGTAATCCCAGCTCTGGAGGCTGAGACAGGATCGGGGATTCAAAGCCAGCCTCAACAACTGCGAGGCACTAAACAACTCGGTGAGACCCTGTCTCTAAGTAAAATACAAAAAATAGGGCTGAGGATGTACCTCAGTGATTGAGTGCCCCTGAGTTCAATTCTTGGTTCCCCCCCACCCCGCAAAAAAAAACCCCAAGAGTAATATAGTAGAATTCAACTATTTTTCCAGAAGCATGCCACTATAAACTTTCAACAAGTTTCTAGTTAAGACAATTTCAACAAATGCTCTAATAGAAGAGTAGGGAATGTTCCTGTCTAAAGAAAGCTTATTTTTATGGTTTATTTTGATTCACAAGGCACCTTTCTAAAGACATGAGACCTTTATCCACATCAGATCTTTTCACCCTGGAACGCCACTTCTAGAAATGAAGAGGAAAATAAATTATATTCTAATGCATGGCAAATAATGGATGGGGGACTCTGAAACCAGCTAAATGCTTACCAACTGAGGGAATGATTCCATGAATCAGAATATCAACAGGATGAAATGTTGCTCAATCACCAAAATGATACTTTTCATATGATATTTTAAATAATATAGAGAAATGACTGTAATAGCTCATGAGACTGAAAGCATACACTCCCTGCACCCACCCCATGCACGCACACTCTCTCTCAATTGGAAACAAGAGTACTGAAATATTAATGTTGGTTATCCCTGGGTAGTAGTATTATAAATAATTTTTTTTTTACATTTACCAGTGTTTTAAATTTTTTAATAATGAATATCCTCCATTAATCAGAAGAAAATCTACAAAAAAAAAATAGCAGAATTCTTGGGTTGGGGGTATAAACTCAGTGGTACAGTCCTTGACTATATGTATCATGTACAAAGCCCTAAATAAATAAAATAACACAGCTCCTACTTTATGATTTAGGATCTTTAAGTAATGATTAATCAAAGCTTTCAGAAGATGGTAACCAGAGCTGGGGATGTAGTTCAGTGGTAGAGTGCTTGCCTAGCATGCACAAGGCCCTGGGTTCGATGCCTAGTACTGACAAAAAATAGAGAGGGGGGTGCTAAAAGAAGAAAAAATGCCTTAGAATGAACACTTTCCACATTTTTTTCTTTAAAAAACAGTTAAGTTTGTTAGAGAATATCATGTGAAGTAAGCCAATCTCCCAAAACCAAATGTTTTCTTTGATAAGTGGATGCTAATCCATAATGGTGGGGTGGCGACAGGATGAGTGAAGAAACTCTGAATGGGGCAAAGGTGGGAAGGGGACATGGGGGTAGAAAAGATAGTGAAATGAGACAGACATCATTACCCTAGGTACATGTATGATTGCACAATGGTGTGATGCTACTTTAGGTACAACCAGAGAACTCAATTTGTGTATAATGAATCGAAGAACATTCTGCTGTCATGTATAACTGATTAGAACAAATAAATGAATTAAAATTATACAAAATGGTTATGTTTGTAATGTAGGTCATGACTTGGCCATTCTCTGCCTTGTGAGAACCAAGGATGTTACCATTCCCTCAGGTGGTTATGGCTCCAAAGGAAAGTTGTTGTAAGCTAGAAACTACTGTTATATCTACCAATATGTAAATGTGATAAGAGTTTAAAAAGTAGGTTCAGAGAAAATATTTCCTTAATTTTGAAACTGTATAAACTTTCAGTGTTAAAATTTACTTCTAAGTGCAATGTTCAAGAAATCATAAGACATCAAATGTAGAAATTATGCAGTTTTATAATTTTCTTTGTTGTTTCTTAATCTGTTGAAAAGAATTTCACAATTCAACACTTTTAGGCAGCTTCTTGGTTACTTTCCTTAGTTTCTACTTCTTTGGGAAGCAATGGATCAATCTTTAGTAGCAAACCTTCACTTGTTGAGCTACGAAGGAAGGCACGTACCACAAAGGGACCTAGAAACAAAGACAAGAATCAATTTTGATTTTTATCCCATAGATTCCTAAGGTGCGAATACAAATAAACAACAGGAAACCTTATAGGACTCACATCATATTTTCACTTGAAAAGTACTAAGTTGGTGAGTAATATTTTAAATTCTAAGAAAGGAAAGATAGATTCATTTCTAGAGTAGAAGACAAAACTAGCTGTACTAGAGATTTATCCTTAAAACCATACACTCACTAATAATTTATTTCTTTCTTCCAGAAGATGATCACCTAGAATTTATTTTATTGCAAAGTCAACAGTGAAGGGAGCAGGTGGTGATATTTACATTTGATGAAAATACTCTAAATATTTAAAACAGTCTGCACAGATGCTACCTTTCTGTTACCAAACAGTTGGTAAAATTCTCTAAAAATTAAAAAGCTTTTTACAAGAACAATGTTAAGAGATTTCATTTTAAATGACACAAAATAAAAAATAAAATAACAGCACTTCTTCGATTTACTGTCTACCATTCCACTTCTGCTATAGTCTCAGAGGATGCTATACTGAAATCAAAGTTTCTGTGGAAGATAAAAATCCATAAACATACAATGACTAGGTACTATGGCCATAGAACAAATGAAGTGTTTAACTCCCAGAGAACATTAAAAAGAAAAAGAAAACAAAACAGCTTATGATTGTGCTTTAATTATTAATGTAGTTATAACACCAACCCTGACAAATTTCTGTCATGATTAACCTATTAGTGAATAGTCAATTAACTAGCCAATTAACTATAATGGATCCTGGCTTAGCTTCAGCTATCCACGAATGAAGTTTGTCTGAGGAAGGAATCTGAATGAAGCAATGCAATGATAAAGGTGCCAGGCTAGCTGTGTTCTAGTTTCCACATCTTGACCAAGTCAATGATTCTCTATGAATCACCTATTTATAAGAAGTGACTTTCATAACATGACAAAAATTATCTTTCTTTTCTAAAATAAATAAGAAAGCCATGTACTAGTGTCAGAGACAAAGTCAATGATCTAGCTTCAAAATAACATTTCTTAAATTACTTTTGTTCCTATTTAATACCATTATAAGTTTAAGGCAATCTGTTTTCTTTCAAACTTTATTACATTTAATGATAGAAATAACATGGAAATGTGTAAATGTATTTGTATAAGTGATAAAGAAGTCCCTCTCTAAAAACTATGACTCATTAATAAGGTAGTTAGGAATACTTTGAAGAAGTAAATTTTAATTATTTAATTCCTAGAACATGTATTTGCATATTAATCTACTTGTTTTCCTAATATTTTCTATTTTTTAAAGTATCACAGTGCTATACAGAAGTCCACCCTCAGCACATCACTTACCCAAATTCAGAGGTCTATGTTTACACACTTCATTAATAACTGCTTGCAGATTGGTAGCTATCTGGTCACTTGACATATCCAACTGAAAGAAAAATATGTATATAACATTAATGATATGAATGTGAGAAGATGACACCATTTGAGTAACTGTATTAGTATTTATTCTGGATTAGTATGATTAGTATTTATTTCAAGTATTCACCTAATGCAATTATCCTCACCCCTGCCCCCCTCCCCCGAAGTGATGCTGGGGATACACCTCAGGAACACTCTATTACTGAGCTACATCCCCAGTCCTTTTTATTTTTTTATTTTGAGACAAGGTCTCACTTAATTGCTGAGGCTGGCCTCATATTTGCAATCCTGTTGCCCCAGCCTCCCAGTCACTGGAATTATAGGGTGCATGGTGCCCAGCTGCAATTAACTATCAAGAAACCCTATTTTGAAAGCAAAAACTTCCATACTTCTTTTGAAAAGCTACATTTTATACGTTATATATAAAGATTTAATTACCTTATAGAATGTATTATAGCAAAGTGTTTTAAAATTTTTCCATTTGAGGTTCCTTGATTTTCAAGTAATTTCTACAAATACATATACCATTCCCCATACACACCTCAAGGAATTAGTGTTATTTTCTTAAGGTCATCTGCTGATTTATTTACAAAAAAAAAAAAATGTTTAGAAATTAATGCATTCATGAGTTCAAAATATAGCTACTTTACCACATGCATTAAGGAAATACATATAGAGATATTTTTAGGATGCTGAGCTAACATTCTAATTTTTAAACACTCTAACCAGACAATACCAATTATCTTACCATTTAGCAAAACTACAATAATATATAAGTCCTATTCATAAAACTCCTAAACCCAACTTATATCCTTGAAAAGCCCATGCTTCAACAGAATTTTATTCAACCATAAAGAAAAATGAAATTTATGCCCTTTGTAGGAAAATGGATGGAACTAGAGACCATCATGCTAAGTGAAATAAGTCAAACTCAGAAGGTCAGGTGATATGTTTTCTCTAGAAAGGAAAATCTCAAAAAGAAAAATCTCAAAAGGAGATTAGTAAAGGAAAGGGACCAAGGGGTAGGAGGCAAGAGGGAAGGGGGAAGTGGTAGGAAGTATTACTGGGCAAATTATATTATTATATTGTGTGCATGTATGAATATGTAATAACAAATCCCATCAATATGTACAACTATAATGCACCAATAAAAATGTGGAAAAAAGTCCATGTTTATTAATCAAATTCAATGAATGTTATTTGTTTTAAATATACCAGTTAAACTCAATTATAGTACATTCAAATGTTAAGAGGATTTGGGTTGTGTGAAATGAATTATTTTCTAATATTTCATCAAAAACTTATAATAGCATAACAAACAAAAATCATACAGTGAAAGAGTTAAAGTTTAAACAAGATTTCTATTTTCCCATGATTGTGAAACCATTATGAGAAACGTGCCATGTAAATATAAGGAGAACCCCTCCTGGAAAAAATTATTCTCTTATCATCATTAAGCAACATTTATTCAACACACACTTGGAATGACACAGTACCAAACCCTAAATGAAAGTTTAAACATTTCTGGAGGAATTCTCACTTCATCCTAATCCATAAGTGAGAGTTCTGAGAGGAAAAACCTCAAATCACTATTTAGTTTATCCTATAAGTCCACAGACCTTGCAGACTTTAAACATAATGAAGCAATCATTCACTAGCAGAGAAGACATCTTCCACACTCTACATGAAAGAAAAGAAAAAGCTAAAGGAGTCCTCACCTCCTTTCAGTGTTCTCGATTCTCCACTATACCTCAAAGTGTCATTCTTCCTATTACCAACTAAAGAGACCATCATAGCTTAATAAGTTCCTTTATTTTTTGTTAAAGACCTTAGCACCTACCTTAAATTTGGAAACAGACAGAAAAAGCAATTATGTCCAACATATCTTTTTTAACAGTTATGGTCTATACTATATATACTAAATATACTATATATACTAAACTTCTCAAATATTTTAAGTATATCTTTTACAGTCTTATATTGCCATTCCCATAGAAAGCCAAAATAACATATGCTATAGAAATACAAAACTATTAATTCTCCTGCAACTTTCATTATTAAGATTCCCTCAGTGACTTTAAGGGTTTTGGGGGGGTTCTGGGGGGCTGTACTGGGGACTGAACTCAGGCCTCCATAAGCTTTGATTCTGAACTATACCACTGGATCCTTATTTTAAGTTTTAAAAAATATAAAAATGTTTTAAAATATAGTTTACACTTTTCTCCAAATTTTATTAGCACCTCTGATCTTTAGTACTGTGCCCTCTACTGAATTTTAAGATATATTTATAAACATAATACTTCACTTTTTGTTTTAAATATTGTGCAAAATTATGGAAAAGTTACATATTTTATGGGTATTACTATTGATTATTTAATTAGCTACTGATGGAAATCAGTAATGATAACTTACATACAAAAATAATATATATCCCTATATCGGTTTCATCAAAATTTACATGGAAAGGGCTGGGGCTAGGGCTCAGTGGCAGAGCACTTGCCTAGCATTTGCAAGACACTGGGTTCATCTCTTAGCACTATATACAAATAAAATAAAGGCATTCTGTCCATCTACAACTACAAAAATTTTTTTTAAATTTACATGGGAAATTTATTTGAACTGACCATAACTCAGGAAAACGACATCTGCAAAATTCTCAGCAATGATGAGTACTAAGCAACTCAGTGAGATCCTGTCTCTAAATACAAAATAGGGCTGGGGATGTGACTCAGTGGTCGAGTGCACCTAAGCTCAATCCCCAGTACCCACTCCCCACCCCCATAAATAGTCGTAATACTATTTATGTTTAGCTAAAGTGATCATCCACTGCAGGGCATAATCGTTATTTCTCATTCTGTAGCACAAATTTTTCAAAAGACTGTTTTTTTAGTGAATCCTACATTCTTCTTAACATTCCTTAGAAAAGATTTTTTACCAAAAATGCAAGGGTTGAGATTCTGGATATAAGTGAACTCTGCCTCTATCTCATTGCTTTTAAACTCATTCTTCTCTTTCCATGCAATTCATAACCTTTACTTTCAAAATAATTCTTATCATTCTAACTAAAAAATTGGTCATTCTTTGTCCCTTTGAGATGCATATGTTATATTTCATCTCAGGGCAAAATTTAGTCATGAACATGTCCAAAGCAGTAATTTTTAAACTCTTTTAGGTCATCAAACCTTGCTCCAGAAGAATGCACATAAAAAATTTAGCCTATGCTTTTGATCTTTATGAATTCTCTGATTTAAAAGAAAAGTAGAGAGAAAAAGACTTACCAGGAAAGTGTCTTAGTTAAAAGGGATCCCTGGGCCAGACTTTGAGAACCACCAATAAAGAGGTAAGTTTGTTCAACTATTTTGGAAGACTATAAACTACAGTGTAAAAAATAAAAATGATATTTAAATTCTACATAGGACAGAACTTAAAAAAAAAAAAGCAATATAAATGATTTTTAAACAATACATGTTCTTTCTAAAAAGAACAGTTTCTGTCACTATAATATCCTGATAGTCTTTAGATGACTGATCACCTCTAACTGGAAAATGAAGAGACTACTGCTTTCGATAAATACCTGTTTAACTACCTGACCTCCAAAATCCCTTCCAAATGCAATATTCTAAGTTATATTAAGTGTGGCCTAGCAGATGGTTTCTGCAGAAAGGCCAATACTGAACCTCTGTGACTTCCAACAATCTAAATCAAGAAAGAGAAGAAAATCCATGTTTCCTACAGAACATTAATTAAGTAGTAATAATAATAATTGAGTATTGATAAATAATCATTATAATTACATATGAAATAATTATAATTGATTATACAACTCTACTTATTGGGGTACTTACTCTGGGTCAAACTCTGTTCTACAGAAACTGCTTAGCTACAATTTCATATCTACATAGATATTCTTTCATTTCTTCCAAGAACTCTATGATGTAGCTATTATCATACGGCACTTAAATGTTTCATCTTATCTAAAAGCACATGTATGGTAAGAAGTTGGCCTATCAGCTATGTTCGTGAACTCTTCAGGCAAGCAAACATTGATAAATTTCATTTCCATCACTTGCTAGCTTGTAACCCTGAACACAGCTACAATGTATTCTGATCCTTACAAAAAATGACTATTTGACTGTCTGAAAAACACAAATGAGTTTGTTGGAAGCTAAGGGGAGGAAAAGAAACTATCTTAGACACTGGAAGGAGAAGAACATTCAGATGAAAACTACGATTTTTCTTTCTGCCTAATGAATCCTTTACCACTTTCCTAATTTTTAGATGTTTACATCACATAATTCAGCACATTAATTAGTTCCCACTCTTTGTCAAGCAACAATGCTGTAAAATAGTAACAAAAAGAAGGGAAGATTCAAACCCTACCCTCAGGAGCTTACTATCTAGTCACTAAAATATAACACAACAGGTGCTATTCCAAATGAATAAACACTTACAGGGGCACAGAGGAAAAAGTAATTGGCTTTGACCAGGAGGGCTTTACAAAGAATATTTAAGCTGAATTCTAAAAGAGGAAGAATATTAAAGAACAAAGAAAAATTTCTAAGCAGAAAAACCAGTATAAGGTGACATGAGGTAACCATGAGGTAACTCATTGTATTTAGGGACAGCATTATTGAAGACTTATGGACTTAAGTGCATGCACAAATGCCACTTACATAATACAGGTCATGCAGAATTGGAGAGCAACCACCCTATGTGAGACAAGCAGTGACTACTCAGGGCTAATAGACAATTGTGATGAAAGCTATGGGGCTGGTGTCATTATGGCTCCTGATTTTTCAAAAAACATGTCAAAATTTGGATTTCTATGTGATGTTCAGTTTTTAAATGTTCAGGTTTCAATAAAACAAAACAAAATCACTATGTGGGTCCAACAAAATAAGTCTGGGGGGCCAAATACAGCCTGCAAGCTATCAATATGTAACTCTGGTCTTCAGGTTGCACCACTGAAAATAGCAGAAAATACTGAATTTGAACCTCAGAAAGTGACTTAAGACTAGATTGCAAAGGGTTCTAAATGAAAAGTCGTAGGATATAAACTTCTCATCAGCAGTGAAAAGATATTAAATGTTTCCTAGCATGTAAATAGTACATTCAGTCTGTTATTGAAACAATTCTAGAGAAAGGGTGTAAAACAGGAGGATTTTTTTTTTTTTTTTTGTAGGTCAGAGAGTAAATATTTTAGACTTTGCAGGCCGAATGAGCTCTGTTACAATTATTCAACTCTGCTGTTATAGCACAAAAGAAGCTATAGACAATACATAAATAAATGAGTATAGCTGTGTTCCAACAAAACTTTATTAAAACAAACAAACAAAAAAAAAAAAAACAGGTGGATAGCTGGATTTGGCCCACAGTCCATCCAGTTTGCTCATCTATAGGGTAGTAAATAAACTAAAGGATGCTGAAGGAAGTGAATGAGCAAAACCATAACTTTTTACTAGGGCAAAAAAGACTTTTGGTTTGTATTGTTTCATTTAAAGGAAAGTTTTGATGGATACTAATAGACTTTTAGTTTATTACTATGCATCTACTATGCAGATGAGGCAAAATGTTTATCAGGCTAAAAATTGTGTTGCCATTTAAAATAACAGTAGAAAAAATGCTTAGCTACAATTTCAACATCTGTTGTAAATTTAATGTGTGCATTTGAAACACATTTCTTTAGGATTGGTGACAGGCTATAAATCAAAAGCAAAAAAAAAAAAAAAAAAAAAAAAGTACATTTAATGTCCTATATTCTAAAAGAAGATATCAACATTAAGGCCATTAAAAAGGTCCTACTATAATTAACCCCCTTTCCAATTAGAAGCAGCAAACAACAGAGGTGGCAAGAATCCAAAGGGCTCATATGTAGAAACTGGGGGAGGGGGAGAGCACATGTGAGAAAGGGAGACTGGTTGGTGGAACACGTGCTAAATGAAGAACATTTAACCCATAAGAGATGGGCAGAAAAGTAAAAATAATCATAACAGTGACCACAAATACAGAGGGATAAGCAGATGCATTTGTGTTGTTCCTCTTGTTCTCTTTCCCTTTACTCCAGAGGAATTAGCCTCAAAAAAAGCACCTTAGTCAAGGTACCTTAGAACTGAGCATTCCAAGGTCTCAAGAATAGAAGAAGGTTGAAAAACAAGTAAGTCCTCCCCATTCTGGGTAACATGAGCCATAAAAGCCTGGCTCCAAAGAGGACAAGGGAAGACTTTAGTTATGAGATTAGTATTTTTGAACTGGATCAGCTGCACTTCCAATTACCAACAATCACTGGAACTATATGAACTAACAGGCCTGTGCCTAACAAAGAAGGGAAATTGTACAAGACATAGTTGGAAGCAGAAAATGGAAAAATCTATTTCATGGTTTACTTCACTAAATTCAGACTTTTCAATAAACATTTATACCCAGAGACAGAATGCTTTTTCTGATAGGAGAGAGATGTGGATTTATAGTCATAGAAGTGATGTTTACAGTAATGAGATATTAGAATGCCCAAAAGGTATAAGGTTGAATAATTATGATTTATCCATACAACCCAGTATAAAACAGCTATTAAAATGATACTTTTACAAGAATTCTAATAACATGAGAAAACATTTAAGATACAGTGTTAAAGGAAAAAGAATATATAAAACAATATATAATAGCAATTACATAAACAAAAATTGCATGTACAGAAAAAGAGCATCAATGAAAAGTACTGCAGCTTCACCATAATTTCAGAAATTCTCAATGACTTTTATATTCTTAATTATACTATTCAGAATTTTCCAAATATTTTTATGTACATTTATTACTCAATTAAAACATTACTTTCAGTTTAGCATTCAAATTTATAAAACGAGGGCTGAGGGTGTGGCTCAGTGGTAGAACATATTTATCTAGCATACACAAAGCCTTAGATTCAATTCTCAGCACTGTCAAAAGAAATTTTTAAAGGAAAAGTATAAAACCAAGATACTATAAACTACAAGGCATGCTTTATTTCTTCATAAAGAAACAAATCAGGGTTGGGACTGCAGCTCAGTGGCAGAGCGTTTGCCTCTCACATGTGGGGCACTGGGTTTTGATCCTCAGTAGCACATAAAAAATAAATAAAGACATTATATCCATCTACAACTAAAAAAAAAAAATTTTTAAAAAAGAAAAAGAAACAAATAGGACTTACTCTCCCTGTTGGTACTGGGGAATAGACTCAAACCCCTACCTGACCACCACAACTCACAACAAGCTTTATATTATTACATGTTTTGATACTCTTTTTTTTTTTTTTTTGATACCAAGGATTGAACCCAGGGCACTTAACCACTTAGCCACATCCCCAGCCCTTTTAGTTTGTTTAGAGCCTTGCTAAATTGCTGAGGCTGGCTTTGAACTTGCAAACCTCCTGCCTCATCTCCCAAATCACTGAGATTAAAGGCATGTGTTACCACACCCAACTGTTTTTATACTTTTCAAATTATAATTTTTCCCTTTTGTTTATTGGAACATTATAATTATATATAATAGTAGGACTCATTTTGCCATATTCATACATACAAATAATCAATCTCATTCCCCAATATATTCCTTACCCTTCCCTCTTCCCTCCCCAGTTCTGCTTGCTCTACTCCACTGATCTAACTTCTATTATCTTAGTTAGTGTAATAATTATATATATACACACACACACCCCCCCCCACACACACAATTCATTGTGGTGTATTTATATATGGACATAGCATTATTTGGTAGATTTCATTCCTTAGTACTTCTCAATGCCATTTCTGCTACCTTCCCTCTTGATCCCCTTCTTCTACTCTATTGGTCTTCCTTTAATTTTTGTGAGATCTTTTTATTTCCTCCCTACCTCCACTCTCTACACTCTCTACTTCCTTTGGCTCATGGTTTCAGAAGCTCATGGCCAACTCCAGAGCTCTGGGACCAAGGTGAGGCAGAACATCATGGTGGAAGAGCATGACAGAAGAAAGCAGCTCAAGACATGACAACCAGGAAGCAGAGAGAGAGCTCCACTTACCAGGGACAAAATATAAGCCTCAAAGTCATGGTCACAGTTACCTACTTCTTCTAGCCACACACTACCTGCCTACAGTTGCTGCCCAGTTAATCCATGTCAGTAGATTCATCTGCTAATTAGGTCATAACTCTCATAATCTATTCATTTCATCTTTGAACATTTTTTTTTAATTTTTTTTTGGTTGTTGATAAACCATTTATTTGTTTGTTTGTATGCAGTGCTGAGAATCAAACTCAATGCCTCACTTATGCTAGGCAAGCACTCTACCACTTATCTACAACCCCAGCCCTGAACATCCTTGCATTGTCTCACATGTGTGCTTTGAGGGACACCATGTATTCAAACCATAACAAATTAAGTTTACTAGTTAATGTATATTAAACTAGCCTTTGCATCCTTGGGATGAATACAACTTGACTGTGTATAATTTTAATATGTCTTCAGATGCAGATTGCTAATATTTTATTAAGCATTTTTGCATCTAATGTTTGTCACAGATATTGGTTGTAGTTTTCTTCTGATGTGTCTTTATCTGGTTTTGGTATCAGGGCAACACTGGCTTCATGGAATGAATTTGGGAGTGTTCTCTTCCTTTCTATTTCATAGAATAATTTGAAGAGAACTGACATTTGTTCTTTAAAGGTCTAGTAGAATTTGGCTGATAATCTACTGGTCCTGAGCTTTTCTTTGTTCAAAGGCTTTTTATTACTATTTCAATCTCATTGCTTATTATTGGTTTCTTCAGGCTTTTTCTCTTCTTGGTTCAATTTGAGTAGGTCATATGTGTTAAAAAATTTATCAATATTTCCTATATTCTCCAATTCATTAGATTACAAGTTTTTAAAATGGACCTCTATTTTTCAGCAATGTCTGTCTTGATATCTCCTTTTTCATCTCTAATTTTGATGATTTGTGTCTTTTCTCTCTTTTGGTTAGTTTGGCTAAGAGTTTATCAATCTTGTTGACCTTTTCAAAGAACCAACTCTTGTTGCATCAATACTTTGTATTGCTTTTATTCTCTATTTTACTAATTTTGGCTCTTAATTATT